>NC_053023.1:530462651-530630409 GCF_003073215.2 Triticum urartu | reverse complement strand
AACCTTTACGTGACTTGACCACAATGTCATCCATGTATGCTTCCACATTCCGACTGATCTGAGTGAGCAGGCACTTCTGAATCATTCGCATAAATGTGGCTCCGGCGTTCTTCAAGCCGAATGGCATTGTGACATAACAGAAGCACCCGAACGGGGTGATAAAAGATGTCTTTATTTCGTCAGGTCCATACAGACGGATCTGGTGGTACCCGGAGTAGGCATCCAAAAAGGACAAATGCTCGCACCCAACAGTCGAGTCAACTATCTGATCGATGCGAGGGAGAGGGAAGTGATCTTTCGGGCAGGCCCGACTGATATTCTTGAAATCAATGCACATGCGGAGTGAGTCATCTTTCTTTGGGACCATGACAACATTGGCTAACCACTCGGAGTGGTAAATCTCTCGGATAAACTCAGCTGCCAAAAGCCGAGTCACCTCTTCGCCGATTGCTTTTCTTTTCTGGATGGCGGACCGTCGAAGATGCTCTTTGGCTAGTTTCACTTTCGGTTCAACTCGCAAACGATGCTCAGCCAGTCCCCTGGGAACACCTGGCATGTCAGAAGACTTCCATGCAAAGATGTCCCAGTTCTCACGGAGGAACTGGATGAGCGCTTCTTCTTATTTGGAGTCGAGTGTGGTCGAAATGTGGGTTGGAGCTGCATTGGGGTCCGTCGGGTGAATGTGAACAGACTTCGTCTTGCCAGACGACTGGAATGCTGAATCCGTGGCTGGCTTCTTGGCTCGCAACAAGTCACTTGGGTCTGCATTTTTCTGGTATTCTTGCAATTCTGCCACGGCCATCTGGGCATCGGCGATCTTTGAGCCCTTCTGGAAACACTCTTCTGCCTTTTTCCGATTACCAGAGATAGTGATCACTCCTCTGGGACCAGGCATCTTCAGTTTGAGGTACACGTAACAAGGTCGAGCCATGAATCGTGCATAAGCTGGCCTGCCCAGAATTGCATGATACGCACTATGAAAATCCACGACTTCAAACATCAACTTTTCTTTGCGGTAATTTTTGGCATCACCGAAAACCATGTCGAGTGCAATCTGACCGAGGGACGCAGCCTTCTTGCCTGGGATGACCCCATGGAAACTCATATGGCTTTCACTGAGTCTGGACATCAGAATGCCCATTCCTTTCAACGTTTCTGCGTACAGAATGTTCAGGCCACTGCCACCGTCCATCAGGACCTTTGTCAGTCGAGTGCCTTCGACCACCGGGTCGACCACTAGCGCTTGCCTCCCAGGGGTGGCGATGTGCGCTGGGTGATCAGACTGGTCGAACGTAATGGCAGTCTGCGACCATTTCATGTAATTGGGTGTCGCCGGAGCGACCATGTTCACTTCTCTGTTGATGAATTTCAATCGACTCTTGTTTTCAACATCAGCAAAAATCATCAGAGTGGAATTCACGTGAGGATAACCATCATCATCTTCCCCTTCACTCTCAGCCTTGTCTGCCTCCTTCTCCTTTTCCTTGGGTTGTTTCTCTCGGAACTGCTGGATCAGGAGCCGACACTGTCGAGTGGTATGCTTCGGGTAAATGAAATTACCTTCTTCGTCTTTTTTGGTGTGGATATGGCACGGCAAATCCAACACGTCATTTCCATCTTGATCTTTTACTTTCTTGGGGTTCCACGGCCCTTTGGGCTTCCCCTTGAACTTTCCTTGAACCACAGCCAAGTCCTCACCCGGAGCAACTGGTTTGGCCTTGCGTTTTTGTTTCCGACTGGAGTTTCCTCCTCCGGCTTCGTGGGTGACTGCTTTGTGCTTGCCGCTCCGCAGTCGCTCCTCCTCTTCACCATTGGCATACTTGGTGGCGATTTCCATCATCCGAGTCAAAGTCATGTTTCCCGTCCGACCGAATTTCAGATTCAACTCCCGGTACCTGACGCCTTCCTTGAAAGCACAAATTGCCTGATGATCAGACATATCTTCCACCATGTGGTGCAGGGTGATCCACCTCTGGATATAATCTCTCAAAGTTTTATTCGGTTTCTGGACGCAACACTGTAATTCTGTCAAACCTGCTGGCCGCTTGCAAGTACCCTCAAACGTTCTGACAAACACTCGGGCAAGATCTTCCCAAGTATAGATGCTGCCAGGCGCCAACTGATTCAGCCACGCCCTAGCCGAGCCCTCCAACATCCGAGGGAGGTGTTTCATGGCCACCTCATCATTGCCGCCACCAATCTGGACAGCCACTCGGTAGTCTTCAAGCCAGGTGTCAGGCTTGGACTCTCCGGTGAACTAACTGACTCCAGTTGCCAACCTGAAGTTGGGGGAATCACTGCAGCTCTGATAGCTCTGCTGAAGCACTCTGGGCCAGAGACATGCACCCTGTTGCTGGTTTGCGGGCCTTTGTCATGGCCATCTCGGTGAGCTCTGTTTCTGTCGACCAAACCTTGTACGAGAATAGATCTCGCATCAAAGCCTGGCTCCCTGGGGTCGACTGGAATACCTCTTCCGACACTGTTAGGGCGCCTGTCTTCATGTGGCCGCGGCACGTACGACCCACTCCTTGGAGGAGGCGTGGGCACTCGACGGCGACCATCGCGATTGGCTCGACGATCATACTGCTCCTGGTTTCTGTACTGATCATGCCGCTCTCCACGTCCCTCTCGCCTCGGGGGCGATCTCGGGCTATGGGCCGTCTGGACCGTATCTGCGACCATAGATCTGCTATGGATCCTATCCCGCGACCGAGACACGGCCGTATTCTGCTCTCCCGCTGCCCGGAGCAAGGCCCTGATCTGCGCCAGACCTCGACCAACTTCTGACTGGGAAGGTTGAATCGACTCTGCTATCCGGGCTGCAGCTGCTAGGTTTTGGATCGGTGTCCGGTATACCTGAGTCGGAGGTGGAAAAAGTTGGCGTCGGCTGGACTCAGGAGCACATTGACGAGCGCGATCGTCGAGTGCGCGTTGTAGGTTCTCCAACCGAGTGCGCTCGGCCATATTGGCCAAGCAAGCCTGTTCCAAGGCCTGGGCCTCGGGCGTTTCTCCAACTATAGGAGTATGCAGGGCATCCATCTTTCGGTGACGAAGTTCTTCTCTCTGCTGCGAGGAGAGAGGCTCGGGGCGGTACTCCTCGTGAACGCGCGACGGATCGCCGTTCCCGTCACCTCCTTCTTCACGATCGAAGCCAGGAGGACCGCGTGGTCCATTGACCATCAGGACTTCCGCTGCCGAGTCATTGCTGCCGCACTCGGATGCAGTCTCTACGGAGCCAGTCGACAGATCGAAGAGGCCGTAGAGAGACTCGTCGGGCTCGAGCGCCGCGACTTGAGGGGTGGCCGACTGGCGGGCCACCGCATGCTTCACCCACCGTTGAACCCTCGACCGGCCGGTGCGCTTGTTCAGGCGGGTCGCAGGGAGGGGTAAAGCCGTAGGAGTCAACTGGTACTGGGTCGACGGTTGCCGCAGGAGGACGCCGCGGACGCACGCGTGAAAGTGCGTCGCCCCGCGGGCGGGGAGCGCATCGATGTCGAGCGGTGCCTCCTGAAGCCAAGCGGAGTCGTCGGCGACAAACACGAGCGCGTCGAGACGGATCTCGCGGCCCTTAGCCAAACCTCCGCCTGGAACCATGATGATGGGGATCGGAAAAATTGCAACTTCTCCAATGAGTCGCTAAGACACCGGCCCCATGGTGGGCGCCAATTGTCGTGGATCTAAGACTGACCATAGAATGGGGGGTAGGTATGAGGAGGCAAGATCCTAGCTATGGAGTAGTTGTACACACGAGTTTTACGAGTTCAGGCCCTTCTCGGAGGAAGTAAAAGCCCTATGTCTCGGTGCCCTGAGGCGGTCGACTGGATTATATGTGTGTGTGTGTGTTTACAAAAGTGCGAACCCTTGTCCCAGAGGAGGGAGGTGGCTTATATAGAGTGCGCCAGGACCCCAGCTCCCCTCAGTTACACAGAGTTCAATGCTCATAAAGGAAAGGCGTTACAGGTAACGTCTACAGTAAATGTCATAAATGCTCATAATGCTATGGTTTAAGTCTTAACCGTTGCAGAGTGGGGGGTTCCTCATCTTCTGGTGGTCGAGTGTCTTCAAGGTGGTCGAGTGAGCGCATCTCCACGGTCGAGTGGATGATGATTTCTCTTCGATTGCTTCTGATTCTTTGTAAAGATGTCCTTGGGGAGGGTATGTTGGACAGGTCCATGATCCTACCCTAGGTACATAGCTTCATCAAGCGCCAACTCCAGCGGCGACCTCCACTAATCTGGAGGCACCGAACACTCTGGTGGAGGCACTGCAACGTGCTTCCATCGTGGAGGAGCACCGCACCCTAATGGGTGCGGTTGTCGAGAAGGTTCAGTCCACCAAGAGCGGGCTAAACAAAGCCTTCACTAGCCTGCTAACCGGCTTCGAGGTATGTGATGTAATATTCTTAGCTGCTTTTCATATGATAAATATGCATGTGTATAGATAGTAGCCCCAGAGACTCTTTTTGGTTTTAAAAAAGGGCCGAACAGAGGATCAAGTAATAATCGCTGGAGGTAACGTACTTGTCTATTGGTAAATAGGCATCCCTGTTGGTGGCGACCGCCCAGTCCGCTGAAGTTTCCGAACTCAAGCGGAAGCTGAAGCTGCCGATGATGATATCGACCGCATTAACAAGCGGTTCGATGAGGCACAAGGTATGTTTTAAAAGATTGTTTTACGCGCCTGAAGTGATATTCAAATGCGCAGTTTAAGCTCATGCATTGCCATGAATATGATTGCAGGTAGCGCAGTCGAGGTCAAGACCCTCAAGAGCGCCCTTGCGCAAGCCAAAGAGCAGGCGAGGGCGAGCAAAGTGGCCGCAGACAAAGCGGCTGCAGATTTAAAGACCAAGCAGTTCGCCCGCCGCCAGTATGAGGAGAGGGTGACCAAGGTGGAGTAAGAGCTCAAGGACGCCGCCGGCAAGTGCGAGGCCTTGGAGGAGAAGAATACGGCTCAATCGGTCGATCTCGCCAAGGCCCTCCAAGAGGCCAAGGAGGCGCAGACCGAGTCCCAAGCGCCTCGCGAGGAGATCCGGCAAGCCGAACAGATAGCGGCTGGTAAGCCCTTTCTTTTGCAAAGTAAATTTGGCAGTCAGAAATATGCCTTGCTCACTCGACTATGGAGTTCTCCAGATGCCTTTGCGGATCTTCCGAAGAGCGCTGCCGACGCCACACAGTTTTTCCGGGCCCAAGAGGGAAACACGACAGAGAAACTCTTCTGGTCATAGTACCTGGCGCCGGAGCATCCGGCACTGTTGAACAACTAGATGATGCAGCTGGCGAAGCTGCATAGGATGTCCGGTTTGGCCATGAAGGACGTCATAGTCTGGGTGTGGCCAAGTGAACCCATTCCTAGCAGCTACTTCGGCCTGGTGAAGCGACTCACCGACGCACTGCCCCGAGTCGAAGCTATAAAGCCCTCGGCGTGCATAGAGGGTGCGCGGGTGGCCTTTACCCGTGTCAAGATGCACTGGATGAAGATGAAGGCCACCGTCGTGGTGACCAAGAGCCCACCCGAAGGCAAGGACCACCGCAAGCCGGACCAATATTTCGATGAGGTCCTGGTGGGTGCCCGAATAGTAGAGGGCCAATCCTCGAAGGATATCATGTTTGAATGAATGTATCCGAGCTGTCCAGACTTTGTTTTTGTGAACCAAGGCTTTGTAATATATTTATGCCTTTATCTGAAATTACTTTTCCTCTTGTGCGGCCGTTTTTAATTCTAAGAGTTTACTAGTCGTCGGCTTCAGCCCCCATGTAGATTCTACGGGGGTGTTTGAGGGAGTCCTGGATTAGGGGGTGTTCGGATAGCCGAACTATACCTTCAGCCGGACTCCTGAACTATGAAGATACAAGATTGAAGACTCCGTCCCGTGTCTGGAAGGGACTTTCCTTGGCGTGGAAGGCAAGCTTGGTGATACGGATGTTCAGATCTCCTACTATTGTAACCGACTCTATGTAACCCTAACCCTCTCCGGTGTCTATATAAACCGGAGGGTTTTAGTCCGTAGGACAACATACACATCAACAATCATACCATAGGCTAGCTTCTAGGGTTTAGCCTCTCTGATCTCGTGGTAGATCTACTCTTGTACTACCCATATCATCAATATTAATCAAGTAGGATGTAGGGTTTTACCTCCATTGAGAGGGCCCGAACCTGGGTAAAACTTCGTGTCCCTTGCCTCCTGTTACCATCCGGCCTAGACGCACAGTTCGGGACCCCCTACCTGAGATCCGCCGGTTTTGACACCGACAGTGTTCAAAACAATGCATGATCACTCTTGACCCAACGTCTTGGTCCGTAAAGGAGGTGTCGATGCAGCGAACCAGGCAATCAGACTATGCGGCTTTATCACTTTCACTTAGGCATAGGAGTTTGATGATGGGACTAAGAACTAGCCCCTGGTGCGTATGTGACTATCCGAACTAGGATGTCTTAAGCACTTGACTAGACGAAGGCCAATCCTTCATATAATATGGAAGAAATCGCAAGAAATTCATAGCAAGTCGCCGAATCGCCGACCAGCTCTCGATGTATCATGATAGTCAGTTTTCGGCTTTCTCTACCGAGGTGTTTGACCAGACGAACCAGAAACACAATCGAAGTAGTTCTCCCTTTACTACCCTAGCCAAACAAGCAGAACGCAAGGTAGTAATCACAGGAGCCGGGCAACCCAACTATTGACCGAAGACATGATTCAGAGCTGATGCATATAATGCCAAATTCAGGACGACGATGTACACTATACAAGTGTTCAGACTTTTTTTAAATATATGTGGCCGAATACACTCCCTGGCGTTTAAGCCGTACCAAGGTATAAGTATGGCAACTTTAACACAAAGGAGGAAGGCAGATTATGAAATAAACCAATACCGAACAAGGGTTGGTGAAAAAACTGTTTCCATTATAAGTATGCCAACTGGAAGAATGGCTTAATGGACCCTGTAAAATTCATAGTACAGAGGACGCCACACCAACTCACAGCCTTAGAGCATGTCGGATACTCCGGCAGGTGGCCAAAATTGGCGAAAACCTCCTAATTCCGGAGGCCACAGAAAACCACCCCAGAGACACCAATACGGTATTAACAGTCTTCGAGACCTTCGCATCAAATAATATGCGAAAAAGGACACTCCACAGCCTTGCCGAAGTCTACCAAGTAGCAACAATAAACCCATGGTGTGACACGGCCATTACCTTTAACGCCAGTGATGAACCTAAATTCCGAACAGCCCGAGCACCAGCTGCATTGGTCCTCAGCCCAATAGTGGACGGCTTTCGTCTTACCAAGGTACTCATGGACGGCGGCAGCGGATTGAACCTCATCTATGAGGAAACTCTTCAAAAAATGGATATAGACTGGAACCGCATCATGCGAAACAGCACAACCTTTAGAGGAATAATCCCCAGTTGGGAAGCGCGCTGTATAGGAAAAATCACACTAGATGTGGTGTTCGGCACGCCGGACAATTACAGGTCCGAAGAGGTCACGTTCCAGGTGGCCCTATTCAGCAGCGGTTATCACGCTCCGCTAGGGCGGGAAGCATTCACAATCTTCCAAGCAATACCCTATTACGGGTACATGAAGCTCAAGATGCCCGGGCCTAACGGGATCATCACTCTCGCTAGTGATCCGGACGTAGCACTCCGCGCCGAAAACAAGACAGCCGCATTGGCCCTCGAGGCACTATCCGAAGCCCTAGCGGCTGAGGAGCTGACTGCGCTGCGCTCTACGGTGAATAGGGACGATGTGGTACTCAACAAATGATCCAAATCTACCTCCTTTAAACTAGCGGACGAAATAGTCGAATTCCAAGTCCATCCAACGGACCCCAATAAAACAGCTTCCATCGGGGCACAGTTAAACCCTGATGTCGACGCCGCATTGCGAGAGTTCCTACGAGAGAACTGGGACATTTTCGCCTGGCACCCTTCAGACATGCCAGGAATCCCACGCAGGCTGGCCGAGCACAACTTAAATATCCAAAGAGGATTCAAACCTGTCAAACAGGCTCTTCGGCGTTTTTCTGAACCTAAGAGACAGGCTATGGGAGAGGAGCTAGCAAAGCTATTAGAGACCGGATTCATCAGAGATATCAAACATCCGGACTGGCTAGCAAATCTGGTGATGGTACCAAAGAAGGACAAATCCTGGCGCCTGTGTGTTGATTTTAAAGACCTTAACAAGGCTTGCCCAAAGGATCCCTTCGCCCTCCCCCGCATCGATCAAATTATCGATGCTACCGCAGGACACGATTCGTTGTGTTTCCTTGACGCATATTCTGGCTACCATCAAATCAAGATGGCAGAACCAGACCAAGCCGCAAGGGCATTTATCACACCATACGGGCCATTCTGCTTCAACACGATGCCTTTCGGGCTCAAAAACGCCGGCGCAACATATTAGTGCATGATTCAGACATGTTTGGCAAGCCAGATCGGTAAAACAGTGGAGGCATACGTAGATGATGTGGTCGTCAAAACAAGACATGTTGAATCTCTAGTAGACGACTTGAGGCTCACATTTGATAATCTCTGAACATACGACATCAAGCTCAACCCGGAAAAATGCGTTTTCGGTGTTCCAGCCGGAAAGCTCTTGGGCTTCATTGTATCCAGTAGAGGAATCGAAGCAAATCCAGCCAAGATCCAAGCTCTGTCGCAACTGGATATCCCAAAGGACCTCAAACAAATACAAAAGTTAATGTGTGGCGGCTCTAAGCCGCTTTATCTCCCGCTTGGGAGAAAAGGCCCTTCCCCTTTACCGCCTCCTTCGGTGCACCGAACACTTCAAATGGACGGACGCAGCCACGGCCGGACTCGACAAAATAAAAGCCATACTGGCAACAAACCCAGTCCTGGCCGCGCCAAACACCGGCGAACCAATGCTATTGTACATCGCAGCAACACATCAGGTTGTAAGTGCAGTGGTCGTCGTCGAATGAGAAGCGGACGGACACAAATTCCCCCTTCAAAGGCCGGTCTATTATGTGTCCACTGTGCTCACTCCCTGCAAAACACAGTACCCGCATTATCAAAAGATTGCGTACGCGGTATTCATGGCATCCCGGAAGCTACGACACTACTTTCAAGAGTGTTCAATAACAGTAGCCTCAGAAGTACCACTCAACGACATTTTAAACAACATTGACGCAACGGGCCGGATTGCGAAATGGGCCATCGAGCTCCTCCCGTTTGACATAACTTATAAGCCATGACGAGCCATCAAGTCACAAGTTTTGGCCGACTTCGTCGCAGAATGGACGGAGGCCGAACTCCCTAGAGAGTACGGCACATATTCAAATTGGATCATGCATTTCGACGGCTCCAAAATGTTGGGTGGACTGGAGGCTGGCGTCGTTCTGACGTCCCCCACAGGAGACACAGTTCAATACGTACTACAGATTCTATACACGGACTCCAACAATGCAGCCGAGTATGAGGCCCTTCTACATGGTCTCCGGATGGCAGTATCCATGGGCATCCAATGCCTAGAGGTGCGCGGGGACTCGAAATTCGCAATCTCCCAAATAAATGGAGACTTCGATGCCAAGGATCCGAAAATGGCATATTACCGCAACGCCATCCTAAAAATGTCAGCTCGGTTCGAAGGACTTGAATTTCACCATAGCCCGGGAAAATAATCAGGCGGCAGATGTCCTGGCACGCATCGGCGCAAAACGCGATGTAGTCCCCCCCCCAACATCTTCTTGGAAAGGCTTTTCAAGCCATCCGTGGCATGGGAAGGGGAGCCGAACAATAACAGCCCAAACCCAACTGCACTGCCCGACACCGAACATTCTGACACAATCGGAGGCTCTGCCATTGAAATAACACCTTCAGCCCACGTAATAATGGCCGTCATCGCCCCGTGGACAGAACCATTCCTCTCCTACCTTACTAGGCAGGAACTCCCCGAGGACCAAAATGAGGCACGCTGCATAGTGCGGCGATCCAAAGCCTACAGAATCCACGAGGGAGAGCTTTATAAGAAAAGCACTACCGGAGTCCTTCAAAGGTGCATCTCCGAAGAGGAGGGGCGGAATCTCCTGGCTGAAATCCATGCTGGACTCGGCGGTCATCACGCTGCAACCCGGTCCCTGGTAAGCAAGGCCTTCCGTAAAGGCTTTTATTGGCCGACGGCCCGGGCAGACGCTCAGGGCTTAGTCCAATGATGCGTTGGCTGCTAGCTCTTTGCAAACCAAAGCCATATGCCACCCACCGCCCTCCAAACTATCCCCATCACTTGGCCCTTTGCGGTCTCGGGGCTTGATATGGTTGGACCCTTTAAAGGCGGAACCCACAAGCACAAATACTTACTGGTCATGGTGGATAAGTTGGAAGCCAAGCCTGTTAAGACGGCCAAATCCGGACCTGTGATAGACTTCATATCTGGGGTTGTACACCGTTACGGCGTCCCCCACAGCATCATCACTGATAACGGCACGAACTTTACGGCCGACGAGGTAAAACTCTAGTGCAAAAACATGGGCATAAAGCTCGCTTATGCTTCCGTCTATCACCCACAAACTAACGGCCAGGTCAAACGTGTAAATGGCCTTATCATGAGCGTCATCAAACCCAGACTAGTGCGGTCCCTCAAGGAATCTAACACGCACTGGGTAGAGGAGCTCGACTCCGTACTCTGGGGGCTGCGGACCACGCCGAATCGCACCACCGGATACACACCATTCTTCATGGTGTACGGCGCAGAGGCAGTTCTGCCTTGCGACATAATTCATGACTCACCTCGAGTGCGCATGTACGAGGAAAGAGAAGCCAAGCTTGATCGGCAGGATAGTTTGGACGCATTAGAGGAGGAGCGTGACGTGGCGAAAGCCCGTTCCGCATTCTATCAACAGCAAGCTCGAAGATACCAAAGCAGAGAAGTACGGGCCAAAAATTACAACGTTGGCGAATTAGTTCTACGCCTGCCGGACAAGAAAAAGGACAAACTCAAGCCCAAGTGGGAAGGTCCCTTCATAATTGACCAAGTCCTGACTGGTGGAGCGTACCGCCTGCGAAACGCATCGGATAACCGACTCAAGCCGAACCCATGGAACGCAGTCCATCTTCGAAGATTCTATGCCTAGCGCCGGATCCTGTGTTTGTCTCCTTACTCTGTCCATTTTTTATGTATTGTCTGTCTTACATTTCTCTCCTTCTCCCTTTCTCTCTCTCTTATAACCTTTAAAGCCTCACAAATTAACGCGCTATCCGCGTTCAGTAAACCTGGGGGCTTCTTTAAACAGAAGCTTATTTATACGGGCTTCATGCCTAACACATGTGTCAAACTTCCGCATGTACCTTTTATTCACCATTATATGCATCGATATGACTTAAATTTTGGCTAAGCTGGGTTGCCTGGCTCCTGTGCGTACCCCTACGTTCCCGATTATTCGGCTAGGTGGTAAAGGGAGAAACTCTGCGATTGTTACTGCCAGATAAGCCGGACGTGTACCTCAGACTGGGTGAAGCCGAAAGCTAGTTCTTAAGAGAATATTCGGTCGGTTAACTAAAGATGATCTTTTTCTTTATCTATGTGCCCCTAGGCGTCTTTCCTGCGTTTCTTTTCGCAGCATGGACATGCACTTTAGGGCATGCCCCCCAGGGAAAGGAACCCCTAACGGAACTATTCTCCCTGGAAGATGTTTCTTACTAACCATGTAATATAACATAACTAGTCGGGCACTTGTCTGTTCACGCACTAATGACCCCTACGCCTGGTCTCCACGCATTCCCCGGTTCCTATATAACCGCATGGGAATTCAGACACACTCCGTACCGTCAGGCCCCAAGGTTGAAGCGAAAAGGTCGGCCATGACAAATGATCTACAATCCGGCTAGAAGGCATTATAAATGTCAATTCAATTACATAGTCATTTTGACTGATTGTATTCCTCTTCAATACCATCTAACAGGCTGTCTAATTTACAATCCTGCTGGGAGTACTTTGCGGCCAACTCTACTTGGCCGTACACTAAGCTTACAGGGATCTCCTTCCCATCGGGCCCTATAGGACCGACCTCGGCCATGTGGTTGGGGTCAGCCTTTGAGTACCACGTCTTCACCATGGCCCAGGCCTCCCTAGTGCCTTGACGGCAGGCTGGTATCTTCCACAATTGGAAGCGCCGCCGTGCTCCCTTTAGCTTCTCCGCAAGCTCTCACATACCTTTGGGCATGGAGACGGATGGCCATAGGGCCTGGGCGACACCTCGCATCGCCTGCCGAACTCGATCGAGCAGTTGCGAGAGCTCGGGAAGAAGGTCACCCGTGGAACCGGGCATCTCCTCCACCGGGAGACCTGTTAACACACCTACAAACATTGCTCTGTCAGTCGACTTCCCCGCCGAACTTTCTTTCAAAAGGTTCATTCAAGCACTTACTAAATATGCCGCGCCGAAGCCGCTGATTCTCCTTCACGGAGTCTGATAGCTGGGCACGAACGTCTTTCAGCTCGACACCCAGCCGGGTGTTGGCATCCTGGAGAACGTTCTTCTCCCCCATCACCTTTAATAGCACCCTCTCACCAGCCTTTAGCTGGCGTAGGAGATGTTGCTTTTCCAGATTCAATCCGGCGCCATCTGCAATTTTATTTGTCAGATTCACACCAAAGCCGTGCTTCGAAAAATACTTATCTTTCGAAATGTATATTACCAGAGGGGGCCTCCTTAGGCTCCCCTGCCGCGGCTAGTGCGGCCTCTAGTTAGGCTTTGCACTCTTCCAGCTCCTGGGACAGTAGGGAATTCTTTTTTGTAAGAACCTGCATATCAAATGATCCTTAAACCAGTTATTCTAACTGTTTCAAGTCTTGGGGGCTACTGCTACATATATATTTACCAAAATTTTCTTACCCGTATGTCTTTTACATATTGCTCCGTGGCTCTGGCTAGACCATTTTGAGCGGCACGGAGGTGCGCATCTCCCGAATTGAAGGCATCTAACGCCTCTTGGGAGAAGCAAGCGTCGCAAAGAATTGTCCGGCGACGCCTGTGGTTCATGGCGCTTTCCACCTCAGAGTTGGGGGTAGACAACCCGTCCACATCCTCCGTTGGAGGAACGTCCGGCACACGCCTTGCGTTCGCCTCCGCCCCCGGACCAGGCTTTGGAGCCTGGCTGGTGGAGGCGCGATTGGCAGCCTCTCCGGATATAGTCCGGCGAGGTCTCTTTGTCCTGAAGAGGGCACGAGTGTCAAATGTGCCTCGAAGGTATAACAACTAGGGTAAAGGGGCGCGCCATACCTTTGCGATGATGCCTCGGTCCAGACTGCACCTATTTTCTGCCCACGGGGCCCTGCGGCCCCTCGTTGGCTTGTCTCCACAGGTTCGGCCTTCCGCCTCAAAAACCTCCCCTGCAGAGTTCGGTTGCAGTCAGGAAATTGAACACGCGTGGACGGACCCCTATTCGGGGTACTGGGACTTTGATCTCAAGTACCTGGGGCATCAGGATTAGCCCTGGGTAATCGGCCGTAATGGCCACCAAGACGTTGTCCTCGCTCAACTGATGGAACACTCCATCAATCAGCTCCACAGATATGTCCGGATCCTCTTGAGAGACCGGGTCAAGAGACCGTCCTGGGTCCTCGGGTTGTGGAGGCGGGCTGCTTATTTCCTTAACAGCCCGGCGCAGTTCCTGCGTTGAAGTCATCAGACTAAGTATTTAACAATGGGAACACTAAACGGATGAGCAAGTAAATGCGACCACTTACCCAGCTTGGGGGATTGTGCATAGAGAATCCACCCTATGGGTTGACGCGGAGAAATTCCTCCTCTTCTCCCTTGTACAAAGTGGACAAGATCTTTAATAGAGCAGCAACTGAATCCGGCCCTTTATGGCCGTAGCGGCTGGTGTCATCCTCCCCGTTGAAATCCCACATGGGGTGACTTCTATACTGAAGCGGCTGCACCCCCCGCATAATGCATTCGGCCATAACTCCGATCATGGTTAGTCCGAAATGGGCCAACAATCTTATTCGGCCCATCAGGTAAACGATGTCCCTGTCACTTTCCCTTTGAGGGCTCCGTGGACGCCAGCTTAGGCACTTCCTTAAGGGAGCACTATCGAATTCTGGGAGGCCGATCCGGACAGGATCCGGCAGCGGGACATCTTCTATATAGAACCATTCCGAGGGCCAATCTTCGGACGCCTTCTTTGGGGTTCCGGACAGATATCCGGTCCCGGCGATGCGCCATACTTCGGCTCCGCCCACTTGATACATTGACCCCTTCTTGGAACGGGGCACGAGGCAAAATAGCTCCTTCCATAGTCCGAAATGAGCTTCAATACCCAAGAACAGCTCGAAGAGGGCTACAAAGCCCGCGATATGCAATACGGAGGCAGGCGTGAGATGATGTAGCTGGAGGCCGTAGAACTCCAGCAGCCCCCGGAGAAATGGGTGGATGGGAAATCCGAGCCCCTTATTAAGTAAGGGACAAGGCACACCTGCTCTCCTTTGGATGGATTAGGGGCATTCTCTGCTTGCTCTCCGCCGTTGTAGACGGCAAGACCGGCTCAAACTGGGACCATATAGGCCAGGGGGAGAAATCCCTTGGTCTGGAGCGTCACTAGCTCGCTATGCGAAGTGGAACATCTCTCCCAATATCCAGGCTTCGGGCTGGAAGGGCGAGCGGAGGAGTTGCGGCGGCTGGCCATGGTGGAATGGACCTTTGTCGGATGCGCTCTGATGAACACTCGTGGAGGGGAGAAGGTGTGGATTGGATCAAAATCCTCGTCCCCTTAAATAGGGCAGCTCATTTACGTGGCTAGGGGTGTGAACGTAAAAACACTCAGACTTTTCATATTCGTTTAACACGTGGGAGACGGCCATTATTGGGCGTAGAAGCCAAGGAGCGCAACATCTACAAGAAACCGGACTTTATTCAAACAGGTACACGGAATTTGGAGGAGAACCCGCCTTGCAATGCCGAAGACAATCTGCGCGCCGGACTCATCATCATTGAAGCCTGGTTCGGGGGCTACTGAGGGAGTCCTGGATTAGGGGGTGTTCGGATAGCCGAACTATACCTTCAGCCGGACTCCTGGACTATGAAGATACAAGATTGAAGACTCCGTCCCGTGTCCGGTAGGGACTTTCCTTGGCGTGGAAGGCAAGCTTGGCGATACGGATGTTCAGATCTCCTACCATTGTAACCGACTCTATGTAACCCTAACCCTCTCCGGTGTCTATATAAACCGGAGGGTTTTAGTCCGTAGGACAACATACACATCAACAATCATACCATAGGCTAGCTTCTAGGGTTTAGCCTCTCTGATCTCGTGGTAGATCTACTCTTGTACTACCCATATCATCAATATTAATCAAGCAGGATGTAGGGTTTTACCTCCATCGAGAGGGCCCGAACCTGGGTAAAACTTCGTGTCCCTTGCCTCTTGTTACCATCCGGCCTAGACGCACAGTTCGGGACCCCCTACCCGAGATCCGCCGGTTTTGACACCGACAGTGTTCAAAACAGCGGATGATCACTCTTGACCCAACGTCTTGGTCCGTAAAGGAGGTGTCGATGCAGCGAACCAGGCAATCAGACTATGCAGCTTTATCACTTTCACTTAGGCATAGGAGTTTGACTATGGGACTAAGAACTAGCCCCTGGTGCATATGTGACTATCCGAACTGGGATGTCTTAAGCACTTGACTGGACGAAGGCCAATCCTTCATATAATACGGAAGAAATCGCAAGAGATTCATAGCAAGTCGCCGAATCGCCGACCAGCTCTCGATGTATCATGATAGTCAGTTTTCGGCTTTCTCTACTGAGGTGTTTGACCGGACGAACCAGAAACACAATCGCAGTAGTTCTCCCTTTACTACCCTAGCCAAACAAGCAGAACGCAAGGTAGTAATCACAGGAGCCGGGCAACCCAACTATTGACCGAAGACATGATTCAGAGCTGATGCATATAATGCCAAATTCAGGACGACAATGTACACTATACAAGTGTTCAGACTTTTTTTAAATATATGTGGCCGAATACACTCCCTGGCGTTTAAGCCGTACCAAGGTATAAGTATGGCAACTTTAACACAAAGGAGGAAGGCAGATTATGAAATAAACCAATACCAAACAAGGGTTGGTGAAAAAATGTTTCCATTATAATTTGTTTGATACGTCAAAGCGTGGTATTACAGATGATGCTATAAACATCAAGGCTATTTTACATGCCTGAGAATTTGTGAACAAGGGAAAGTTGTATGCAGGGCCTAAAGAGAAAGGTAGTCTTGAAGATCCCCTGGACACGCTGCCGCACGTCTGCGCCGCTTTTCGCCTTGGTGCAAGATCCTTTGAGAGGAGCAATCGATGATTGTTAAGGAAAAGGGGCCTGGAAAAGGGCCCTTGTACGACTGTGAATTTATTAGGTCTTAACGAACCTGTGATATGAGAGTAGAAAGAAGAGAAAAAAGAAAAAAGGGAGGAAAAATTGTTTAAGGTCCGAATAGAGTCGAGCCGCACTCTGAACCTCGTCCGCAATGTGCCTTCGTCGTTGCCCAAGGTATTTTAAGTGTGTAGTTATGCACACACGGTACATATGCTGCAGTTAGATAGGGTGATTGACGGAGGCGGAACCGCTAGTCTAGCACTGGATTGACCAAGCTGTCATTCTGCAGGGCAGGCTGAACTCGTTTAACAGTGTCCGGAGGCTTGATGGCCGATGAAGTGTTCGGCTTGATGAGGCCGCTCTGTACCTCGGCTAAAAGGGCCGTGGTGTGCTCCTCAGTACAGAGGGAGTGCTCCATATTTTCATTGACTGTGATAACGCCGTGGGGTCCAGGCATTTGGAGATTTAAGTAAGCATAATGCAGGACTGCATTGAAGTGAGCGAAGGCGGTACGTCCGAGCAGAGCATGATAACCACTGCGGGAGGGGACGATGTCGAAGGTCAGGTCTTCGCTTCGGAAGTTGTCCGGCAAACCGAAGACTACTTCCAATGTTAATGAACCCGTGCAACGGGCTTCGACGCCGGGTATCACTCCTTTGAAGGTGGTGTTACTAGGCTTAATTCTTGATGGGTCAATACCCATTTTACGATCAGTGTCTTGATAAATCAAGTTAAGACTGTTGCCGCCGTCCATAAGGACTCGAGTGAGATGGAACCCATCGATAATAGGATCAAGGACCGAATCTGCCGAACCTCCATGACGGATACTGGTCAGGTGGTCCCTGCGATCGAAGGTGATCGGACAAGCCGCCCATGGGTTGAATTTAGGGGCGACAGGCTCAACAGCGTAGACGTCCCTTAGTGCGCGCTTGTGTTCCCTCTTGGGGATATGTGTGACATATATCATGTTCACTATTTTCACCACAGGGGGAAATTTCTTTTTCCCCTGTGTTCGGTGGGCGGGGCTCTTCATCGTACTCGCTTGGTGGTCCTTTCCCCATATGTTCGGTGTTTAACTTACCGGCCTGTTTAAAGACCCAACAATTTCTGTTGGAATGATTGGCAGGCTTGTCTGGGGTGCCATGAATCTGGCAAGGCCGATCGATTATTTTGTCCAGATTGGATGGACCATCTTTGTTTCCTTTGAATGCCTTCTTCCGCTGACCGGATTTAGAGCCACTGAACCCGGCATTAATCTCTGTCTCTTCAGTTTCTTCATTGTTGTTTCGACGCTTATGTTTGTTGCGTCGTGGCCTGCCATTGCCATCCCTGGCTTCGGAGGTTCCAGGGTCGGTGGTACTGTTGCATCTACGGGCCAGCCAGTTGTCTTCTCCCGCACAAAAGCGGGTCATGAGTGCTGTAAGAGCTGCCATAGACTTCGGCTTTTCCTGTCTGAGGTGCCGGGCGAGCCACTCGTCGCGGACACTATGTGCAAAGGCCGCAAGGGCTTCGGCGTCCGGATAGTTGACGATTTGGTTCTTTTTAGTTAAGAACCTAGTCCAGAGCTTGCAGGCTGACTCTTCGGGTTGCTGGACTATATGACTAAGGTCATCGGCATCCGGAGGCCGGACATAGGTACCTTGGAAGTTGTCTCTAAAGGCATCCTCCAGATCTCCCCAGCTGTAACACCCCGGATGTAATTTACCTTATATGTATCCCAACTCTTGCCATTTCCGGCCTAAGTTATTTTATTTTCCTCAGGTTTGGGTTTTTGTCTCCGTGTGTTGTTGCCTTTGTCATGCATCTCATATCATGTCATCATGTGCATTGCATTTGCATACGCGTTCATCTCATGCATCCGAGCATTTTCCCCGTTGTCCGTTTTGCATTCCGGTGCTCCTATGTCACCCGGTGGTCCTATCTACCTCTTTTTGTGTGTGGGGGTTAAACATTTCCGGATTGGACCGAGACTTGCCAAGCGGCCTTGGTTTACTACCGGTAGACCGCCTGTCAAGTTTCGTGCCATTTGGACTTCGTTTGATACTCCAACGGTTAACCGAGGGACCGAGAAGGCCTCGTTTCTGTTGCAGCCCAACACCCTTCAACTTTGACCCAAACCCCACCTAAATCCTCTCCATCATCTAGAGCGTTCGATCATGATCGCATGGCCGCAAACCGCACCTCATTTGGAGCTTCCTGCACCTCATTTGGAGCTTCCTAGCTCCCTCTGCCTCTATAAATAGATCCCGTCCCGAAATTCCCGGATCTCCTCTCCTCTAACCCTAGAAATTCAGCTCCGCCGCCATCGGACACGTCCGCGCAACCGGACGCGTCCACCCGTCGCGCCCAGCCAGCCACAGCGTGCCACGTGGCACCCCGGCGCTGGCCGCCGCCGCGGCCCGAAGCCCGCAGCCGGCCCTCCCCGTCGCCCTACCGGGCCCCGCGCCCTGCCGCCTACCGTCGCCCTTTCCTCCCGTGGCCGTCCGAGACGCCCGGCGCCGCTGCCTCGCATCCGGCCGGAGCTCCACCAAGCTCCGGACGAGCTTCGCCAGCGCCGCGCCCGGCGAGCCGCTCGCCGCGCCCTCCTCCGCCTCGCCGCCCCGGCCTCTCCGCCTGCTGCTCCGCCATCGTCCACCTCCTCCGGCCGGCGTGCCCGCCAAGTTCGGCGACGAACTCCGGCGACCCCGAGCTGCTACAGTGTTGAGTCCAGATCCAGATACAAAAAACCCTAGGGTTGACTTTCCCCTCTCCCCTTATTTTTTTTGCAAACTTTGGCAGGCTATAACTCCGCATCCGTAGCTCCGATTTGTGTGTGTAGCATATCAAATTGTTCGCCTCGATGAGTACATCATTTTATCTCATTGCATCATTTTCATTTGAGCTCATCTTGATGCCCGAAATGCTGTTGGAAGAGGGCTATGTGGTTAATTTGGCAGATCTGTTTCAGCAAATAGATATTTGTCATTTTTGCCATGTTTAATGTGTGCACGATATGATCCTGAGCTCTACATGTGTTTTGTTATATGCCATGCCATCTTTACAGAGGTGCTTACCATGTATTTTTGTGATATTTGTGATGACTAGCACAAGCTTGCAAAGTAGTGTAATCGGTAATGCTGATTTCAGGGACTTAGATTTTCACCAAGTCCTTGTCCTGATTTTGTCGTTATGCCATATGTTCATGTTGTTTCCTAGTGATCCGTGCCTCTTTTGAGGATGATCAGTAAGGATGTTTTGTTAACATTATGGTGCTCTATCCATCCATGTCTTTGTTTGCATTTATGGAGCAACCTAGCTTGAGTCAATCGAGCTCTACTTTTGCTATATCGTGAATCCTTGGCAGATTGTTGACATGATTAGCGATTTTGCCGAGGATGTTGCTATTGATCCGTGCATGATGTTGTTGTGCTTGCCATTTCTAGCTCCTATGCCATGTCGTCTTGATGGGTGTATGCTTAGTTTGTCATGCCATGCTCTGTAGTGAGTGCATCGAGCTCGTAAACATGCCTACTCGTTAACTGTTTTGCATGCTCCAGTTTTTCACTAAGTCTGAGATCTGTTTATGTTTTTGCCATGTTCACATGCTTGCAATTGTATTTTCTGATCCCTTTTGGCTCAAGGTCACTAAGGGACTTTTGTTAAGTGCTTTGAGTAGCTTCATGCCATGCCTTGATTTGCCATGTTAAGTTCCTGTAGCATGTACTTTTCATGCTCTAAAGTGTGCTTCCTGATGATAAATTCCAAACTTGTGTTAATTTCACTAAGTCTGAAACCTGTTATCATTTGCATTTTTGCCATGCTTGTTTGAACCTGTTATTGGATGAATTAGCCCTAGCTCAGTGTTCATCTTTTGTCAAGCATCATGAGTGAATCCCTGCCATGTATTTTGTTGTCATGTTTGAGTGCCGTAGCACATTTATCTTGATGCATTTAGTTGGCTACTTGCTGATTATCGCAGACCGGTGCCATATTTGATTTGCTTGCCATTTCCAAACCGTGCATCCGATTCCGGTGATCTTTATATCGATTTCAACCGAAATCACCTAACCTTTCCAGTGGCACTCTTGGATTTCCATGTTGAGGCCAGGTTCAATCATTCCTTGTCAAATCTTGCATATGCATCACATACCGCATCCCGCATAGCATACCATGTTTGCATCATGTTGTTTGAGCATTGCACGTGGTTGATTGTGTTCTGTTTTCTTGTTGTTCTTGTTTTGGTAGAGCCGGGAGACGAGTTCACGAACGAGGAGACCATTGAGTTCGCTTACGAGGATCAAGTCAACTCTGACAACTTTGCAGGCAAGATGATCATACCCTCGAAATCACTTCTATCTTTGCTTGCTAGATGCTCGCTCTTTAGCTATGCCTATGCTACGATACCTACCACTTGCTTATCATGCCTCCCAAATTGCCATGTCAAACCTCTAACCCACCATATCCTAACAAACCGTTGATTGGCTATGTTACCGCTTTGCTCAGCCCCTCTTATAGCGTTGCTAGTTGCAGGTGAAGATTGGAGATCGTTCCTTGTTGGAACATTGTTTATTGTTGGGATATCACCATATTATCTTGTTTATCTTAATGCACCTATATACTTGATAAAGGGTGGAAGACACGGCCTTTTGCCTAGTGTTTTGTTCCACTCTTGTCGCCCTAGTTTCCGTCATACCGGTGTTATGTTCCTGGATTTTGTGTTCCTTACGCGGTTGGGTTATAATGGGAACCCCTTGACAGTTCGCCTTGAATAAAACTCCTCCAACAATGCCCAACCTTGCTTTTACCATTTGCCACCTAGCCTCTTTTTCTCTTGGGTTTCCGGAGCCCGAGGGTCATCTTTATTTAAACCCCCCTGGGCCAGTGCTCCTCTGAGTGTTGGTCCGATTGAGCTGCCTGCGGGGCCACCTCGAGGAAACTTCAGGGTTGGTTTTACTCGTAGCTAGTCTCATTTGAGTGTGCCCTGAGAACGAGATATGTGCAGCTCCTATCGGGATTTGTCGGCACATTCGGGCGGTCTTGCTGGACTTGTTTTACCATTGTCGAGGATGTCTTGTAAAACCGGGATGCCGAGTCTGATCGGAATGTCTCGGGAGAAGGAATATCCTTCGTTGACCGTGAGAGCTTGTGATGGGCTAAGTTGGGACTCCCCTGCAGGGATTTGAACTTTCGATAGCCGTGCCCGCGGTTATGGGCAGATGGGAATTTGTTAATGTCCGGTTGTAGATAACATGAAACTTAACTTAATTAAAATGAATCAACCACGTGTGTAACCGTGATGGTCTCTTCTCGGCGGAGTCCGGGAAGTGAACACGGTGTTGGAGTAATGCTTGACGTAGGTAGTTCTAGGATCACTTCTTGATCATAGTTGTTCGACCATGCTTTTTCCTTCTCTTCTCGCTCTCTTTTGCGAATAGGTTAGCCACCATATATGCTAGTCACTTGCTGCAGCTCCACATCATACCTTTGCCTTACCTATAAGCTTAAATAGTCTCGATCGCGAGGGTGTGAGATTGCTGAGTCCCCGTGACTCACAGTTTACTTCCACAACCATATGCAGGGACCGATGATACCGTTCCAGACGATGCGCTTGAGCTCAAGTGGGAGTTCGATGGAGACTCTCGCCGTTACTATGTGTCTTTCCCAGATGATCAGTAGTGGTGCCCAGTTGGGGCGATCGTGGACCGTGTCGCATGTTGGGGTTGATCTTTATTTTGGTACCGTAGTCGGACCATGATTGTATTGGATGATTGTAATGTTATTCATGTATTTGTGTGACGTGGCGAGTGTAAGCCAACTATGTATCCTTTCCCCTTTTATCTATTTACATGGGTTGTTGTGAAGATTACGTTACTTGCAACATTGCTTTCAATGCGGTTATGCCTCTAAGTCGTGCTTCGACACGTAGGAGATATAGCCGCATCGAGGGCGTTACAAGTTGGTAATCAGAGCCTTCCTCGACCTTAGGAGCCCCCTGCTTGATCGAATCGTTGGCGTTGTTAAGTCTAGAAAAATGTTTTGAGTCATTTAGGATTATATATATCGGAGAGTTAGGAATTCTTTTTACTCCCCAGTCCCTTCATCGCTCTAGTAAGGCATCCTGACGTAGAGTTTTGACTTTTCTCTTCTCAAATTTCACTAAAAAAAATTAGGATCACGCGGGTATCTTGGAATCGTTCCGATCGATTTGTGATGAGAACATTGTTCTTGGTGCCTCCTGTCATTTAGGGGTTGTGGCAGTGTCCCGGGGAGTTGAGCTCCGAGGTGTTGTCGTCACAATTTTATCATTGAGATTCTGGAATACCTGAGTTTCACCGACATCGAAAATCTCTTTTATGTAGTTGTTGGTGAGATAACCTCGACGCCACCCAGTACTGGGGCGGGAGTTCGGGAGCATTGCCATAACTTGTATAATGGATGCTTTTCGAAGGTTGAGGTAGATGATTTCCGAAGTTTTTCTTGGTTATGTGTTGAAGGATGGATACAGCTGGATGTAGGATTTGCTAGACTTGGGTGAGATATTATGCTTCCCCTGTATCCCCAACACCTGATTGCATAACCGGAAAGGTTCGGGAGTTTCATAGGTGGGAATTCTTGTAGCTCTAGTTCTTATTCCGCGGATATTTGGTTTGGGATTAGGTAATCCTCACCAAGTATTCGTTCTTGTTCCGTACCTTGTTGTTTTTTTGTTCTACCTCAATTCTAAGTGGCTTCTCAATTTATGGATATGTGACCATTTCGATTGGAATGCATTCGTTCATTTGGTTCGGATGTGAAGACTATATGTTGCAATTTCAACCTGTTTGATTCAGCTTCAATATTTGTCTTTCAATGTGCTAATGGATGTCAACCTGTTCAAGATGGCTCCTCCAACGCGCACGACTCCAAATCCTGATTCGTCACCACCACCTCCACCTCCGGAGGCATGGCAAGCTGTGATGGCCGCTACCAATGTAAACACGCAGCTGATCATGCAACTTCTTCAAGAGCGCAACCAAGGGAACCAGGGTCATGGCAACAATCAGAATCAGTTTGCTACACTCAACCAGTTCCTCGCTAATCAGCCAAAGACCTTCAGCAATTGTGTTGAGGCAACAGACACTGATGATTGGCTCGTGGACACATGCAAGCATTTCGAGTGCAGTAACGTCAGGCCAGAGGACTTTGTCAAGTTCGCTTCCTTCCAACTCAAAGACCAAGCTGCAGAATGGTTTCAGCAGTACAAAGATTCCAGAGGAGGGCGTGTGATTACCTGGGATGAATTCCATTAAGACTTCAAAGCTCATCATATTCCTCAGAGCGTGGTTGATAGCAAGCGTGAGGAATTCCGCAACCTGAAACAAGGCTCTATGTCTGTTTACGAGTACAACAAGATGTTTTAGAAGCTCGCCCGTTTTGCTAAGCAAGACGTCCCTAACGAGAAGAGCATGATATACCAGTTCAGGGGTGGTCTCAGAGAAGAAATCCAGCTAGCTCTCGTTCTCTTTGTGCCCAAGAGGTACGATGAGTTTTACAACATGGCAATGAAGGAAGAGACTGCTCAACTGAAGTGCGATGCTTCCAAGAAGCGAGTCAGAGATGCTACTCCTTCTTCCTCAACTCAAGTGGCTAAGCAGCAAAAGTATTGGCTTCCTCCTCCTCCGTTCCGTCAGCCTTATCAGCAAAAGAGCAAAGGTGGCAGTGGATCTTCCCACCCACCCAACCCAGGCTTTCAGAACAAGACTTCGTCTCAAGCTCCAAGATCAAGTGCTCCGTATCACCGTCCGCTCTCGGAGGTCACGTGCAACAAGTGCCAACAGAAGGGTCACTATGCCAACAAATACTTCAATCAGAGGCGTCTCCCTCCTCCTCCTGTGAGATCGGCAAGTACAGTTGTGGTCAAGCATAAACCCAAGCACGCCAAGGTCAACTTGATGAATGCAGCTCAGGCAGAGGACTCGTCAGATGTCATCATGGGTAACCTTCCTGTTAACGATATTCCAGCTAAAGTACTTTTTGACTCTGGTGCATCGCATTCCTTCATGTCATTCCCATTTGCATCGGAGAACAATTTTGGTACTAAGGCATTACCTAGAGCATTGCAAGTTGTCTCTTCGGCTAAGCGTCTGAGTTCTAACATGATGGTTTCGGATATTTCTATCATGATGGGTGATTTCAAGTTTCTGGCTTCTCCAATGGTTCTTGGTAACTTGGATATTGATCTTATTCTTGGAATGGACTGGCTTTCTAAGCACAAGGCTCAGCTTGATTGTGCAGCCAGGCAGATTCAATTGACTCGTTCGTCTGAGGATGTAATTATCTTTGCCGCTCGGGATAATACCATCCGTCTGTTTTCTCTCAATGAGAAGGGTGAACTGGATGCCATCTCTCAAATTCCAGTCGTTTGTGAATATCAAGACGTCTTTCCAGAAGAGCTTCCAGGAATGCCTCCGCACCGGCCAGTTGAATTTGTCATCGATCTTGAGCCTGGCACGGAACCTGTTTGCAAACATCCTTACAAGCTTGGACCTGAAGAGTTGAAGGAGCTGAAGAAGCAACTCGATATTCAAGAGCGTATGGGTCTCATACGACCTAGTTCTCCATGGGGTTGTGGAGTTCTTTTTGTGAAGAAGAATGATGGAACGGACCGACTCTGTGTCGACTACCGTCCATTGAACAAGAAGACTATAAATAACAAGTATCCACTTCCCAACATCAACGAGCTTTTTGAACAACTGAAAGGTGCTCAAGTATTCTCCAAGCTTGATCTCCGTATGGGCTATCACCAGATTCGAATTCATGAGCAAGATATTCCCAAGACGGCTTTCAGAACAAGCTATGGTTCATATGAATACACTGTCATGTCTTTTGGCCTCGTCAATGCTCCGCCGACTTTCTCTCGCATGATGAACTTCATCTTCAACGCCTACACAAATGACTTCGCCTTGGTCTACCTCGATGACATTTTGGTCTTTTCCAAGAACAAGGAAGATCATGCCAAGCACTTGCATTTGGTGCTGGATAAGCTCAGAGAACATCAGTTCTACGCCAAGTTCTCAAAGTGCGAGTTTTGGCTCGATGAGGTTCTCTATCTTGGGCATATCATTTCTGCCAAGGGCATTGCGGTGAATCCTGAGAAGGTGTCTACAATTGTGAATTGGGAACCACCTCAGAACGTGAAGCAACTCCGCAGCTTCCTTGGGCTCGCAAGCTATTGTCGAAGGTTCGTTGAGAACTTTTCAAAGATTGCGGAGCCGCTTTCCAACCTTCTCCAGAAGCACGTCAAGTACGTTTGGTCTCCCGAGTGTGACATCGCTTTCAACACCCTGAAAGAGAAATTAGTCATTGCTCCAGTTCTGCCTCCCCCTAATGAATCCAAACCGTTCGAGGTCTTCTACGATGCCTCTCTTCAAGGGCTTGGTGCAGTGTTGATGCAAGAGAAGAAAGTTGTGGCTTATACCTCTCGCCAGTTGAAGCCCAATGAGAAGAACTACCCCACTCACGACCTCGAGTTGGCGGCAGTTGTGCATGCTCTTTTGACTTGGAGACATCTCTTATTGGGAAGAAAAGTGGACATCTTCACTGACCACAAGAGTCTCAAGTACATCTTCACTCAGCCTAATCTCAGCCTCAGGCAGATTCGTTGGGTCGAAATGATTCAAGAGTATAATCCGAGTATCGAATATACTCCAGGCAAGGCCAATGTAATTGCTGACGCATTGAGCAGGAAGGCTTACTGCGACAGTTTGATTCTCAAGCCTTACCAACCCAAGCTTTGTGAAGCTTTCCGCAAACTCAACCTGCAAGTTGTTCCTCAAGGTTTCCTCGCCAATTTTCAAGTCTCTCCTACTTTAGAAGATCAGATTCGTGAGGCTCAACTTCTTTATGCTATGGTGAAGAAGGTGAAGATTGGGATTGCCAAGAGTCAACCCAAGTACAAATGCTATCGTCTTGATGACAAGGATACTCTCTTCTTTGAGGATCACATTGTTGTGCCTAAATGTGACCTTCACAAAGTCATTATGAACGAGGCTCACAATTCACTCCTCTCTATCCACCCTGGGAGTACGAAGATGTACCAGGACCTCAAACAGGCGTATTGGTGGGCTCGAATGAAGCGCGAGATTGCTCAGCTCGTGAATGAATGTGATGTCTGTAGAAGAGTGAAGGCAGAACACCAACGACCAGCTGGTCTCCTCCAACCTCTTGCCATTCCAGAATGGAAGTTTGACCACATTGAGATGGACTTTGTGATGGGATTTCTAAAGTCAAAGCGTGGCAATGATGCTATATTCATTGTCATCGACAAACTCACTAAAGTGGCTCACGTTCTGCCTATTAAAGAGTCTATCACAGCAGCTCAATTGGCAGAGCTTTATACCTCTCGGATTGTCTCTCTGCACGGTATTCTGCAGTTGATATCTTCAGACCGTGGCAGCATCTTCACCTCGAAGTTTTGGGATTCTTTTCAGAAGGCCATGGGCACCAACATCCGTTTCAGCACAACTTTTCATCCTCAAACTAGCGGCCAAGTCGAGCGTGTCAATCAGATTTTGGAAGATATGCTCAGGGCTTGCATTATCTCTTTCGGTATGAAGTGGGAAGATTGTCTTCCATATGCCGAGTTCTCCTACAACAACAGCTTTCAAGTGAGTTCGGGCAAGGCCCCATTTGAAATTCTCTATGGCAGGAAGTGCCGTACTCCTCTTAACTGGTCAGAGACCGGTGAACGTCAACTCCTTGGAAATGACTTGATCACAGAGGCAGAAGAGATGTGCAAAGTCATTCGTGATAACCTTAAAGCAGCGCAATCGCGCCAGAAGAGCTACTATGATAGTAAGCATCATGATTTGGCTTTCAAGATCGGAGACCATGTTTACCTCCGCGTCTCTCCAATGAAAGGTACTCATCGCTTCGGTATCAAAGGGAAGCTTGCCCCTAGATACGTGGGTCCTTTCAAGATCGTCAGCAAGAGAGGCGATCTCGCCTATCAACTTGAGCTTCCCTCCAACTTTGCAAATGTGCACGACATGTTCCATGTCTCTCAGCTCCACATTCAAGACCCCTGACCGCACCATCAACTTCGAAGACATTGATCTCCAAGAAGACCTTTCTTATCGTGAGCACTCAGTTGCTATTCTTGAAGAGACTGGACGCAAGACTCGCAGTAAGTCAATAAAATTCCTCAAAGTCAACTGGTCACACCATTCCGACCGTGAAGCCACCTGGGAACGCGAGGATCACCTCCGTTCTAAGTACCCGGCGTTTTTCGAGTCCTAGATCTCGGGACGAGATCCTTTCGTAGTGGTGGAGTGTTGTAACACCCCGGATGTAATTTACCTTATATGTATCCCAACTCTTGCCGTTTCCGGCCTAAGTTATTTTATTTTCCTCGGGTTCAGGTTTTTGTCTCCGTGTGTTGTTGCCTTTGTCATGGATCTCATATCATGCCATCATGTGCATTGCATTTGCATACGTGTTCGTCTCATGCATCCGAGCATTTTCCCCGTTGTCCGTTTTGCATTCCGGCGCTCCTATGTCACCCGGTGGTCCTTTCTACCTCTTTTCGTGTGTGGGGATTAAAAATTTCCGGATTGGACCGATACTTGTCAAGCGGCCTTGGTTTACTACCGGTAGACCGCCTGTCAAGTTTCGTGCCATTTGGACATCGTTTGATACTCCAACGGTTAACCGAGGGACCGAGAAGGCCTCGTTTCTGTTGCAGCCCAACACCCTTCCATTTTGGCCCAAAACCCACCTAAACCCTCTCCATCATCTAGAGCGTTCGATCACGATCGCGTGGCCGCAAACCGCACCTCATTTGGAGCTCCCTAGCTCCCTCTACCTCTATAAATAGATCCCCTCCCGAAATTCCCGGATCTCCTCTCCTCTAACCCTAAAAATTCAGCTCCGCCGCCATCGGACACGTCCGGTCGCAACCGGACGCGTCCGCCCGTCGCGCCCAGCCAGCCACAGCGTGCCACGTGGCACCCCGGCACCGGCCGCCGCCGCGGCCCACGGAAGCCCGCGGCCGACCCTCCCCGCCGCCCGACCGGGCCCCGCGCCTCGCCGCCTACCAACGCCCATCTTCCTCCCGTCCGGCCGTCCGAGAAGCCCTGCAGCGCTGCCCGCCACTCCCGGCCACCAAGCTCCGCCAAGCTCCGGCGAGCTTCGCCAGCACCGCGCCCGGCGAGAAGCCACACCACCTCGCCGCGCCCTCCTCCGCCTCGCCGCTCCGCCGTCGTCCACCTCCTCCGGCCGGCGTGCCTGCCAAGTTCGGCGACGAACTCCGACGACCCCGAGCTGCTACAGTGTTGAGTCCAGATCCAGATCCAACAAAACCCTAGGGTTGACTTTCCCCTCTCCCCTTATTTTTTTGCAAACTTTGGCAGGCTATAACTCCGCATCCGTAGCTCCGATTTGTGCGTGTAGCATATCAAAATGTTCGCCTCGATGAGTACATCATTTCATCTCATTGCATCATTTTCATTTGAGCTCATCTTGATGCCCGAAATGCTTGTTGGAAGAGGGCTATGTGGAATTTGTCAGATCTGTTTCAGCAAATAGGCATTTTGTCATTTTTGCCATGTTTAATGTGTGCACGATATGATCCTGAGCTCTACATGTGTTTTGTTATATGCCATGCCATCTTTACAGAGGTGCTTACCATGTATTTTTGTGATATTTGTGGTGACTAGCACAAGCTTGCAAAGTAGTGTAATCGGTAATGCTGATTTCAGGGACTTAGAATTTCACCAAGTCCTTGTCCTGATTTTGTCGTTATGCCATATGTTCATGTTGTTTCCTAGTGATCGTGCCTCTTTTGAGGATGATCAGTAAGGATGTTTTGTTAACATTGGTGCTCTATCCATCCATGTCTTTGTTTGCATTTATGGAGCACCCTAGCTTGAGTCAATCGAGCTCTACTTTTGCTATATCGTGAATCCTGGCAGATTGTTGACATGTTAGCGATTTTGCCGAGGATGTTGCTATTGATCCGTGCATGCTATGTTGTTGTTCTTGCCATGTCTAGCTTCTATGTCATGTATTCTTGATGGGTGTATGCTTAGTTTGTCATGCCATGCTCTGTAGTGAGTGCATCGAGCTCGTAAACATGCCTACTAGTTAACTGATTTGCATGCTCCAGTTTTTCACCAAGTCTGAGATCTGTTTATGTTTTTTCCATGTTCACATGCTAGCAATTGTATTTTCTGATCCATTTTGGCTCAAGGTCACTAAGGGACTTTTGTTAAATGCTTTGAGTAGCTTCATGCCATGCCTTGCTTTGCCATGTTAAGTTCCTGTAGCATGTAGTTTTCATGCTCTAAAGTGTGCTTCCTGATGTTAAATTCCAGACTTGTGTTAATTTCACTAAGTCTGAAACCTGTTATCATTTGCACTTTTGCCAGGCTTGTTTGAACCTGTTAGTGGATGAATTAGCCGTAGCTCAGTGTTCATCTTTTGTCAAGCATCATGAGTGGATCCCTGCCATGTATTTTGTTGTCATGTTTGAGTGCTGTAGCATATTTATCTTGATGCATTTAGTTGGTCACTTGCTGTTTATCGCAGACCGGTGCCATATTTGTTTTGCTTGCCATTTCCAAACCGTGCATCCGATTCCGGTGATCTTTATATCGATTTAAACCGAAATCACCTCACCTTTCAAGTGGCACTCTTGGATTTCCATGTTGAGGCCAGGTTCAATCATTCCTTGTCAAATCTTGCATATGCATCACATACCGCATCCCGCATAGCATACCATGTTTGCATCATGTTGTTTGAGCATTGCACGTGGTTGATTGTGTTCTGTTTTCTTGTTGTTCTTGTTTTGGTAGAGCCGGCAGACGAGTTCACGAACGAGGAGACCATTGAGTTCGCTTACGAGGATCAAGTCAACTCTGACAACTTTGCAGGCAAGATGATCATACCCTCGAAATCACTTCTATCTTTGCTTGCTAGATGCTCGCTCTTTAGCTATGCCTATGCTACGATACCTACCACTTGCTTATCATGCCTCCCAAATTGCCATGTCAAACCTCTAACCCACCATATCCTAACAAACCGTTGATTGGCTATGTTACCGCTTTGCTCAGCCCCTCTTTGGAAGATTGGAGATCGTTCCTTGTTGGAACATTGTTTATTATTGGGATATCACCATATTATCTTGTTTATCTTAATGCACCTATATACTTGGTAAAGGGTGGAAGGCTCGGCCTTTTTCCTAGTGTTTTGTTCCACTCTTGCCGCCCTAGTTTTCGTCATATCGGTGTTATGTTCCCGGATTTTGCGTTCCTTACGCGGTTGGGTTATAATGGGAACCCCTTGATAGTTCGCCCTGAATAAAACTCCTCCAGCAATGCCCAACCTTGGTTTTACCATTTTCCACCTAGCCTCTTTTTCCCTTGGGTTTCCGGAGCCCGAGGGTCATCTTTATTTAAACCCCCCTGGGCCAGTGCTCCTCTGAGTGTTGGTCCGACTGAGCTGCCTGCGGGGCCACCTCGGGGAAACTTGAGGGTTGGTTTTACTCGCAGCTAGTCTCATCTGAGTGTGCCCTGAGAACGAGATATGTGTAGCTCCTATCGGGATTTGTCAGCACATTCGGGCGGTGTTGCTGGACTTGTTTTACCATTGTCGAGGATGTCTTGTAAAACTGGGATGCCGAGTCTGATCGGAATATCTCGGGAGAAGGAATATCCTTCGTTGACCATGAGAGCTTGTGATGGGCTAAGTTGGGACTCCCCTGCAGGGATTTGAACTTTCGAAAGCCGTGCCCGTGGTTATGGGCAGATGGGAATTTGTTAATTCCTGGTTGTAGATAACATGAAACGAAACTTAATTAAAATGAATCAACCGCGTGTGTAACCGTGATGGTCTCTTCTCGGCGGAGTCCGGGAAGTGAACACGGTGTTGGAGTAATGCTTGACGTAGGTTGTTCTAGGATCACTTCTTGATCATATTTGTTCGACCGTGCTTTTGCCTTCTCTTCTCGCTCTCTTTTGCGAATAGGTTAGCCACCATATATGCTAGTAGCTTGCTGCAGCTCCACATCATACCTTTGCCTTACCTATAAGCTTAAATAGTCTTAATCGTGAGGGTGCGAGATTGCTGAGTCCTCGTGACTCACAGTTTACTTCCACAACCAGATGCAGGGACCGATGATACCGTTCCAGACAATGCGCTTGAGCTCAAGTGGGAGTTCGATGAAGACTCTCGCCGTTACTATGTGTCTTTCCCAGATGATCAGTAGTGGTGCCTAGTTGGGGCGATCATGGACCGTGTGGCATGTTGGGGTTGATCTTTATTTTGGTACCGTAGTCGGACCATGATTGTATTGGATGATTGTAATGTTATTCATGTACTTGTATGACATGGCGAGTGTAAGCCAACTATGTATCCTTTCCCCTTTTATCTATTTACATGGGTTGTTGTGAAGATTACCTTACTTGCGACATTGCTTTCAATGCGGTTATGCCTCTAAGTCGTGCTTCGACACGTAGAAGATATAGCCGCATCGAGGGTATTACACCAGCTACCAATGGAGTTTTCTAGGAGGCTGTGTAACTAGTGCCATGCTAGTCCTTTCAGCTTTAAAGGGGGTATTTGATTGCGCGGAGATCGTCGCCGCGAGCCATGTGAATATGGAGAAGAAAGTCCTCAATCCATACCGCGGGATCTGTCGTTCCATCGTACGATTCAATGTTTATGACTTTAAACCCTTCTGGAAACTGGTGTTGCATTACCTCGTCAGTAAAGCATAAGGGTGTGCGACACCTCTGTATCGGGCAACGTCATGACAGAGTTCAGATGACATCCGTGTTCCGTTTTCGGCCCGGGTCAGGTTATGCCTATCGCGCCAGGCTTGATGGCCATCTTCTAGCGTCAGGGCACGCCCCCTTGATCCATAGATTGATCTAGCTTGACCGGCTCTATTGTCTAGGTCCTGGTGTAAGTCGTAGGTGTATCCGGGAGCCGCCGCCTCTTCGCCTCTACGGCGAGGTGATGCGGGTTGGTATTCGGCGTAAGCAGCCGCTTTGTCTCACCCACGTGGTGGTCGGTCTGGTTCATCAGCGTGGTCATATCTTGAAGGTATTGGCTCAAGGGCCTCGTCATCGAATTGTGGCAGTAGCCGACGCTTCGGATAACTCTTTGTTGGGCACTCAAGGCCATATTCTTTGGCGGCTAGGACCTGGGTCCATCTGTCATTGAGCGTATCCTGTTCGGCCTGAAGCTGTTGTTGTTTATTTTTTAGGCTCCGCGCAGTTGCGATGAGCTGTCGTTTGAAGCGTTCTTGCTCGAGGGGTTCCTCTGGCATGATGAAATCTTTGTTGCCGAGGCTGACATCCTTCTCGGAGATTGGTAGATAGTTACTATCTTCCGAATCCTCATTTCCCGACTAGCTCGTTGGGATTAACTTGTCCCTCCTCCCATTCATCCTGCTCGTATGCAGGCTCGACCAGGTCTTCTAGATCTTCGGCATCGTCCGTAGTGTTATTATCTCCAGTGACGGTATTGGTTTCCTTTTCGCAACGCGATTTTGAGCGGCGCCGCTGATGTCGACGTTTTGGTGGTGCCTCGGCGGGCTTGTCTTCGCTTGGATCCTTCCTGCCATCGTCGTCATCCTTTTTGGGTGTATCCACCATATACACATCATATGTGGAGGTGGTCGTCCAACGCCCGGTAAAGGGTGGGTCTTGGCCTGGTTTGTCTCCGGCGTCGTCGTCCATGCCGTCGATGTCTTCGGAGGCGTAGTCGAGCATGTCGGTTAAGTCTTCGATAGTGGCTACAAAATGGGTGGTTGGTGGGATGCAAAATTCCCTGTGCTCAGCCCCTAGTTCGGACTGGGTGTGGTTCGGAAGTGATACTTCCGTAATGGCAAGGGATCGCATTAAGTCCAAGGCCTCGCTTAAGAGCGAATGCCGGACGGGGAACCGAGGACCTGCGGGGCTAGGCATGGAAGATTCTACCAGGCTGTGTTTACCAGACGCAGACCTTGAGAATTCGGAGTTGGCATCCAGAGGCGAGTTCGGCTCTCCGGTGACAGGGAGAGTTCTGCTTGATTCCAGGCTCGTCGAAGACATAGTTGCCTTTGGGTCTTCGGAGAAGAGCTCCGTAGTAGGAGAGAGTTCGGTGGGTTTCAGACACCCATCTTCGGATGAGGTGGTCTGCTCTGGATCTGAAGCCAGAGCTGGGATGATAGTTGGTCCTTGAGCGGTGCCCGATGATGGATCCGAGGCCGTGAACCCTTCGAAGATCAAGTCTCGTCGGATATCGGCGATGTAATTCGGGCTCTCGAATCTAATCTGATGACCAGGGGCATAGTTGTTGATCTGTTCGAGGTGACCAACCGAATTGGCATGCAGAGCGAAGCCGCCGAACACAAAAAGTTGACTGGGGAGGAAGATTTCCTCGGAAACAACATCATTGTTGATGATCGAACGAGCCATCGAACCTTCTGTCGATGACACAGTGGAACTCTCAATGAAAGCACCAATGTCGGTATCAAAACCGGCCGATCTCGGGTAGGGGGTCCCAAACTGTGCGTCCGAGGATCGAAGGTAACAGGAGACAAAGGGGACAAGATGTTTACCCAGGTTCGGGCCCTCTTAATGGAGGTAAAACCCTACTTCCTGCTTGATTGACTTTGATGAGTATAGGGGTTACAAGAGTTTATCTACCTCAAGATCGTAATGGCTAAATCCTAGATGTCTAGCCTATATGAAATCTAATAGCTTCTACGGACTAGCCCCTCTGGTTTATATAGACACCAGAGATGCTTAGGGTTGTACATAGTCGGTTTACAGAAGAATGAGACTATACATCCAGACGCCAATCTTGCAATCCACGCAAAGGAGAGTCTATCCGGACACGGGGGAAGGCCTTCTACCTTGTATCTTCACGGCCCATCAGTCCGGCCCATATCACACAGCCCGGACACCTGAGGACCCCTTAATCCAGGACTCCCTCACCTACCCCTCCACATTTTCCTCTGCCCGTCCACCGTCGCCGCCATTTTCCACTCCCCGTCTGCCTCTGCCACCACCAGTAGCCATGCACTCCCACGCCGCCGGATAAGGGGCTACCCATTTCTAATGCTGGAGCACCATATGCAACTCCTTGAGTAGATCCGGGCAAGGCGCGAAGCTCGGATCGCCGCAGGACTACCTCAGGATGTAGTGGATCTGGAGGAAGAGGAGGAGGATCATTTTGGGGACGCTGGGGACGTAGATCTGCAGGCGGAGCAGGAGGCCATCCTCGATTCCCTCCAATCGGGGTTGGATGCAGAGGCGAGACACCGTCGCCGACATGAGATGAAGGCGCAACACGCTGCAGAGGAGGAGGAGATGCTCGCCTACATGGATGAGGTCGAGCCGGAGGAGGATGAGCCGGAGCCCTCCTACGTGCCCGTCCACCTGGCGCCCGGCACGGACGTCATGGACATCTCCGACAATGAAGATTAGCTAGGGTAGTACGTATGATTTTTTTTCTCTCTCTCCATATTTTGTATGGATCTAAGGGTTCAAATATGAGAGACTCGAATGTAGAGTACCTAATTTGAGGCTTGACCGGTCACTGACGCGTCCGGCCACGTCCGCGGACGTTTGAGGGATCGGATTTACCAAATCCGGCTATAGATGCTCTCAAGAGGCAGTATATGTGGGACATCATGATCCATCCATGAAAAACTTATTAAATATCCGGTTAATCTCGTTGAATTTGAACTATTGTTGTACTAGACTTATTTGCATGCCATGTATGAATGATTTATGCTATTTTTTCTATTCAAAATTTAATAAATTTCATTTTTTTGGTGAAATCCATCCGATCAGTCGAAACCCGGTTTAAAATGTATACGGATAACTTTAAATAGATAGCTCCCGCATTATGCCGTGGGGTGTCCTGGTAAGCGTGAAATGCGCAAGTGGAGCTTATGTGGATGAGGTCAGCAACGTTTTGGAAGAGCCTAGACATTATATAAGGACTCTCCCTGAAAGCCTGTACATAAGCATTTGGCAGCACGCGAGCAGCTCCGAAGACATCAGCACTGCGCGCTCTCGCGCAAGCTATAGCCAGCCTCGCGCTATCTCGTGCTCCTACCAGCGACACCACACCTCCGATTCACGTCGTGCCTTTGACCGGCGTGGGAGAGCGAGGACCGGGGATGGCCGGCGGCGTTTTCCTCCTCAACGGCGCCGGCGCGCCGGACTACGGCGGCGCGCTGACCGTCCCCGTCGTGGTGACCTGTCTCATGGCGGCCTCCGGCGGCCTTATCTTCGGCTACGACATTGGCATCTCAGGTGCGTCATTGTCCCCATCGCCGTCCGTACATCTCTCTTGGTGGAACTGTGGACGGAATACCTGCCTACGACGCTCCTCGCACGTTTCTCCCTTTGGTTGGAGTTTGGATGGACGGAGGGAGTGAGTTTTATCGATCAGTTCGTGGTTCGCCTCTCGATGCTGTTCTTGATTTGGGTATTAAAGTATTAGATTTCCAGGAGCTATGCTGTGAGTTGGCCACCATCTGCGGCCAATCGAAATCGTGATCTGAAGCCATGAAGAGCATCCGGCTAAATAAAATTTAATTATACTAGTAGTTTCAGCTTAGTTTGTCTCCATGTCCGATCCCCAAATATCTCCAAATCGCACCGCAACTTCTAATCTAACCAGTCAGGCAGGCATGTGCCTTCGTCTTCGTCGATCACCCACACGCCAAACAGGCAGGCAGTAAAATATTGAGTTGGTACGACGACTAGATCCAATTGAAAGCCCGGCAGGCCCTGTCACCCGTCCTCCTCCCGTCAGATCAGTCCTTGCGCTGCACAAATCACACTCCCGGGAACAGTGGTGCCCAGCAGTGTACACGGCCGGGAGCATCGCAGAAAGATATTTATACTCCTCCCACCAGTAAGGCTTGTGCGCCAAGCCGTACTACGTGAATCAAGCCAAATGGTCCCTTCATCACACCCTTTCTTCTCCCATGATCTTCATTCACATCGACGACAGGGACCGGAGGAGAGGGCACACCCGATTCGTGTCGAGTTGGACGGGGCCAGCGGCGTGCTGTCCGGCGATCCCACGGCTCGTGGAGCGCCCATTAGACACGACAGCTATGGCACGGCTCGTTAGCTTTCACGCTCGCCGATTCGTTCGTGTCGTTGATGGCTCATTCTGACTTCGGACCAAGCTGAGCACAGCTTTTCTGCTCGGTGTTAGTACGGCCTTCTGCCCTTAATCGTCCGTGTCACCACGCGCATCACCAGTTTTGGACGGCATATACGCGATAAGGTGCCGTGCTGGCGACGGCGAGACGTCCCGCCGGGTGACCCGTCGCGATTTTTTTTCCCGGGGGTATCGAAGCCAAAGCCAGCCGGGATTTGTGATACGTTTCTGAGTTCCTAGTAGCGGAAAGGGGTACTGGCAAAGTTGCTTTTCCACTCGAATTTGGTGGATAGGCTTCCTGGTCCTAGGTGGGGTTTATTCGAGCAGTGGAGTACTATAGGCTACTCTCCTACTACTCAGTTGTTAGTCGATTGTGCTCTCGCGAAAGGAAGCTAGGATCGACCGGGATTAGGAGCGTGTCATTTCCGAGCGAGTGATGGACGGATGAGGTTGACAAGATCAGACTTTTATCATGAGATATCATGCTACTAGTTTCATACGATGATTGGTAAAGAATACTTGCGTCTTTCTGAACAAAAACGAATATTTGCTTTCCGCAAAAATAAGAAGGGAATATTTGCGCCAGTGAGTGTCAAATAATGCCAACGAATCCGGTTGCCAGAAAGAATAGTGCTGTACTAAGATCTAAGAATCGTGCTGTACTAAGATCTAAGAATCGGTTATCTGACTATTTTGGTTCGAGGAAGAATAGAGTATATATCAACACTTGGGTTTACAGTCATCCGCAGTTAATAATAATATACTAATAGAGAAGCTAAATCACGCTCGTTCCAATTTGCGTGTCATTTTATCGTAGTACGTACTAACTCTGCAAATGATTTAAGTGAATCGTGTTCATGGCACTAACGTCTTGGGATCAGGGGGCGTCTCGGAGATGGAGTCTTTCCTGAAGAAGTTCTTCCCGGGCTTACTCAAGACGACGAGGCACGCGAGCAAGGACGTCTACTGCATGTACAACGACCAGGCGCTCACGGCCTTCACCTCCTCGCTCTACGCCTTCGGCATGGTGGGCACGCTGGTGGCGAGCCGGGTCACCCGGCGGGTCGGCCGCAAGGCCATCATGGTCATCGGGGGGAGCATGTTCCTCGTCGGCTCGCTCGTCAACGCCGCCGCGGCCAACCTCGCCATGCTCATCGTCGGGCGGATGCTGCTCGGCCTGGGCCTCGGGTTCTCCGGCCAGGCCACGCCGGTCTACCTTGCCGAGATGTCGCCACCGCGGTGGCGCGGCGGGTTCATCTCCGCGTTCCCTCTGTTCATCAGCGTGGGGTACCTCGTCGCCAACCTGATCAACTACGGCACGTCGCGGATTCCCGAATGGGGCTGGCGCCTGTCCCTCGGCCTCGCGGCCGTCCCCGCCGCCGTCATGGTGCTGGGCGCCGTGCTCATCACGGACACACCGAGCAGCCTCGTCCTGCGCGGGAAGCACGACCATGCCCGCGCCGCGCTCCAGCGCGTCCGCGGCAAGGGCGTGGACGTTGACGCGGAGTTCGGCGACATACTGGCCGCCGTGGAGCACGACCGGCGGAACCAGGAGGGCGCGTTCCGGCGGATCCTGCGGCGGGAGTACCGGCCGTACCTGGTGATGGCCGTGGCGTTCCCCGTGTTCCTGAACCTCACCGGCGTGACCGTGTCGGCCTTCTTCTCGCCGATACTCTTCCGGACCATAGGGTTCGGTAGCGACGCGGCGCTGATGGGCGCCATCATTCTCGGCCTGATGAACATCGGCGGCATCATCGCCTCGGGCGTCGCCATGGACCGCTACGGCCGGAAGCTGCTCTTCGCGATCGGCGGCGCGCTCATGTTCACCTGCCAGGCATGCAATGCATACAACAAAGACCTACAGTACTACATTTTCCATCCCAGCGTACGTATGCTCTGGGACACTGATGGCTTTGCGTTTGATTGCAGGTGGCAATGGCGAGCATCGCGGGGACGCACCTGGGGCACGGCAGCAAGATGCCCAAGGGGTACGCGGTGGCGGTGCTGGTGCTGACGTGCGTCTTCTCGGCCAGCTTCAGCTGGTCGTGGGGTGCGCTGTACTGGACCATCCCCGGCGAGATATACCCGGTGGAGGTGCGGTCGGCGGGGCAGGGCACGGCGGTGGCGCTCAACCTGGGCCTCAACTTCGTGCAGGCGCAGTGCTTCCTGGCGATGCTGTGCAGCCTCAAGTACGGCGTCTTCGTCTTCTACGCGTGCTGGCTCGTCGTCATGACCGCCTTCGCCATGGCGTTGGTGCCGGAGACCAAGGGCGTGCCGCTTGACTCCATGGGCCACGTCTTCGCGCGCCACTGGTACTGGGGCAGGTTCGTCAAGGACCACAAGTTCGGAAATGAGTCCACCTGACCTGCGTCTGCGTGCGTCCTTGGCATATGGCTTGGTTTCGCATTGTGTCATGGATATATAATACTCCTATTAGCGCTAGATTGGTACTCGTAGTCCGGTAAAACTCGAAAGTGGGAGAATCAAAAGGGCGCGCCTTGCTGCACCCATAAACCAAGGGACAAAAATATAAACCTTTAGCTAAGATTTTTAGACCGAGCGATGCTCTCTTGTCGAAAAACTTTTAATCCGTCTATTTCCAGGTCATCGCTAATGCGCATCTGCGGAAATGCTCAATCCTTGCTTGTGGGATGGGGATGTCTTGCTTAAACAATCAAGTGAGATTAGCAAAAAAATGGCCGTGCGTTGCAACGGGAGAGAAAAATCACATATGTATATTCTAAAAAGTATGGCTCAAGGCCTTCATAGGTCCACACCTCTTTTTTAACACGATGCCCACCTATGTCACCTTTTAACCTCCTTTTCCCTCTCATCGACAGTGGTCGCCGTGTCCAAGACAATGCACGCGAGCAACACAAATACTGATAAAACTAAGTAGAGTGTGTTTTTCCACATAACTTCATTTCAAAAATAATAAATAGCGCACAGGTAATTCATAGTGCATACTATCAAATTTTACAACCTTTAATATTATCTAACTATTTTGTCTGGCTAACAAAATCACTTTGATATTATTTTAAAAACTACAACCTATTGGTCTACGTATGTATACAATTGAAAACCTTAAGAACTTATGGACATTTTCAAAATAAAGAATTAATGTTTGCACGATTTAAAAATTATATTTATATAATACATAATACATAATTAAATTAATGTTTTATTACTCATACCATTATTATTTACTCTGAAACATAAATTTAAGTCGTTAAATTTTGATCCACTGACAATTTTTAGATTTAGACAACTTTTTTTGAGAAGGAATACCATGTGCATACTCTAGCAATCCAACCACATAATTTGAATACACTTGATGTGTTACCGGGCAGGAAGCCCACCTAACTCCTAAGGCCCAGCCACCACCGTACTAATTAGTATACTAGTTTTTTTGAGGAAAGGCCATCATGACTAGCTTTATTAATCAATCAATATTACATCATTCACGATATGTGAAACTAAGAACCCAGGTGGTTCATTAGTCCAACTAGTCTCACACTTAGTACTAAAACTGAATTTAGCTAGCTCGTGAGCTACTGAGTTTGCTTCACGAAAACAATGAGAAAAAATGACCTTTCCTATCAAAGTTGCTATATCAATGCATTCGGCAAAAACCGTCGCTGCTGCATCCCACCATTGGTTTTGTCCTTGACAGCAATTAACAACGCTTAGGGAATCCGACTCTGCTTCGACCCTGTTAAAGCCCAATGAGTTTGCCAAGCTTAGGCCGTCTCGCATCGCCATAGCCTCAGTTGTAGTGATGTCCGCTGCAAACTGAATATATCTGCATTGAGCTACAATAAATCGCCCTTTGTCATCCCGTAGAACTGCCGCAGTAGCACCAGAGCCTTCATCTGCATGGAAGGAGGCATCTACATTTAGCTTTACGTGTCTTGCCTCCGGCCTCTTCCACTTGTGTACTCTTTGATCATTCTTTCGTGAGAAAGTTTCCTTGTAGTTCCCGACAATGCTCAGGATTGAGACAGGCCACCAAAATGCAGGGGGACACGAATCATGATGGGTGTGGCGATGCCGCAGCCACCATATATACCAGCTTCCTGCTGCCACAACTTCTTTCAAGGTTACATTTGGCATAGTCACCAACGGCAAGTCTGGTTCTGTGAGAATAAATTCCAAAATTGCTGACCCAGATCAGTCCACTTGCATCGCATGATCTATACGGTCACTTAGACCTAAACCAGACCACAAGCTCCGTGCTAAATCGCATTGAAACAACAGGTGTCTCATATCTTCAGGCCCCTTGTGACAAACTGGGCACGCACCACTGATGGGTAAGTGTCGATCAGCGAGTATAGACTTTAGCGGGACAATACCTCGAAGTGCACGCCAGCAGAATATCTGAATTTTTTGGGGTATCTGCAGTTCCCAAATCTGCTTCCAAATAGCAGGCTGTAGGGTGCTACTTGACTTCAAACTCCCCATGGATTGGCTCCTGTACTTGTGAGACCACTGTTCATGGTATGGGCTTCGGACCGTGAATCTACCATGGTTTGTAAGGTGCCACGTTATGAAATCATCAAAGGCCTGAAAGTTAAGTGGAATCTGCAAAATCCTAATAGCGTCCACTGGATAAAAGATATCCCGAATTAGTTCCTCATCCCACTGTGTAGTGACCGGATCAATGAGTTCTACCATTCTAGATATCACTGTATACTAGTTAAATTAGTTGCTACTCTAAGACATGTGTCCCCCGCCTCCTTTAATTAGGATTGTTTAATTTATCTGTTTAGATAAATATAATCTATGCATGTGGGCCACACATCCTGTTGACCAGTCAAATTGACTAGGTCAACCCAACCCAAGGCCCCACCTGTAATACACACCGGCTAGCATAACCCCATGTGACAGAAGTATTTAGATATTTATTTTCGAATTAATATAGTTTTAAAAATTCTAGAAACTCTGGAAAATCATAGAAAAATATTCGTAACTCGAATGGAAAAACTTTATATATGAAAGTTGCTCAGAAAAATCCAACGACTCCAAATACGCAGTCTGTTCATCTGTCACATGCCCCTAGCATGCTGAGCATGGAACTTTTCCCCTTCTTTCCTGTGTTTGGAAAACGCCAAACACCGGAAAACCTCTTCGCATGTTTTCCCTCTTCGTCTGCAACGTGTAGTACCGCGTTAGGTCACCCTAGCATAGCTTACTGTCCTGCCATGCTTTTCGTTGCCTCTGTTTGCTCTGTATTTACTGTTTCTTCCCCCTCTTCTCTCCGGTAGACCCTGAGACTGATGATGCCGCTGTGATCAACTATGTCGACGACGACACTTCTTCCTTTTCAGCAGAGCTTCGAAGCAAGCAAACCCCCCTTGATCATTCTGATATCGCCCATTTCTTTCCCTCTCATGCTTGCATTAGAACTGCTACTGCTTTATGTATGATCCTACTCTAATGCATAGCCTATTTTTGTTACCTGCTTTCATACCTTACCTGCTTATTCTAAACTGCTTAGTATAGATTGGTTAGAGATCCATCAGTGACCCCCACCTTGTCCCAGTTGCCTCGCTTTATGTTCGATGACTCGATCAACGTGATCGACGTCCAGGCCCCGACACCGCACATCACCCCCCTAGTTGTACGACACTATAGAGTTACTATCGAGTGCCGAGGGTGAACCTCATACATCACTCCTGATGAGATCTCTGTAGTGTAGCTATTCGGTCGTGATCATCGAGGGTGATTTCCTCCTTAACCACTTCCGTTACGGCTCTGTCGTGCAACCCCTCAAGTGTGAACCTCGAGGGTGGATCCTCTTACGTTCACCTTGATGACAACATCGAGTGGAATTCACCGGGGGTGATTCCTCGGGTTTTCCCCTTGGTGTTAGACACAGAGTTACTATGGTTACTATGACTTTGCACTGAGCCATGTTACTAAAGACGGGTCGGCCCTGAGGGGTACCCACGCGAGCTTAATAGCGAGTGATGTGGAGTCGGGTTGACCTGGAAGGTGCCCGCGAGATACTTACGAGGCGTGGCCGGGCATTCTTAGCCTTTGCCACAAGTACTCGAGACGGGGCGACGGGGTCACATCGATCGTGAGTCTCTGCTCGTTACCGCGTGCTCCTAATCCACTACGGTTTGGATATTTGATCTGAGGGGCCTCTGTCCTGATAGCACTAACCATCACGTGGGCATAGTATGGGCGTTCTGTGTCGTATACATCAGCCGAAGCTTAATAGACGTCAGCGACTGAGCGGCACGCGCCGGGTTGGACTGCGTAAGCACCTGCTAGGTCTGCTCACCGGCCGCCCACGCAACGTGCAGGAGTTCCCGAGGCGATGGCCCATGACCCCTGGGGGCATAGGTTTAGTCCGGCGTGCTGGCCTCTCTATTAAGCCTAGGTCGGGTTGCGGTGTATTGTTTGGCGGAGGCCGGGCATGACCCAGGAAAGTGTGTCCGGCCGGAGTTAATCGAGCATGGTAGGTAAGTTGGTGCACCCCTGCAGGGAAGAAAACATCTATCGATAGCCTGTCCTACGGTAACGGACACTTGGAGTTGTATCCCGATCGATACAACTAGAACTGGATACTTGTGATGAGAAATGAATTGTGAATGAGAAATGGATAGTATGGCTCTGGGATTGCTTTCTCGCAGGGAGTCGAGAAATGATCTCTGGCCGAGGTTGATAACACTACTACTTTACATTATGTTGATCTGTACTCTTCTATATGCTGCAAGATGCTTGAAGATGCTAGTCTTCGATAGGCTAGGATTTCCCCTTCTTTCTGGCATTCTGCAGTTTAGTCCACAGATACAACCCATTTCCTTTGATACAGATGCATACTTAGTTTAGATCTGATGTAAGTCTTGCGAGTGCTTTGGATGAGTACTCACGGCTGCTTTGCTACCTCTTTTCCCCCATACCCGTTTGTTGCGACCAGATGACGGATCCCAGGAGCCAGACGACACCACTGATGACTACTGCTACCCCAAGGATGCCTACTACTACGTGACGGCCGTTGACGACTTGGAGTAGTTAGGAGGCTCCCAGGCAAGAGGCCTTGCCTTTTCGATTAATGTTGCTTTTGTGCTGGCCTTCTTAAGGCAAACTTGTCTAACTTATGTCTGTACTCAGATATTGTTGCTTCCGCTGACTCGTTTATGATCGAGCTCTTCTATTCGAGCCCTCGAGGCCCCTGGGTTGTAATATGATGCTTGTATGACTTATTTTATTTGTAAAGTTGTGTTGTGATATCTTCCCGCGAGTCCTTGATCTTGATCGTACACGTTTGCATGTATGATTAGTGTACGATTGAATCGGGGGCGTCACAGAGTTCCCCCTCTAGTCCATGGCCTCCATGGCGGCGGAGGGGCGGGAGCCCCTCCGAGATTGGATCTCCCTCTCTGTTCTCTTCTGTTTCGTGCTCCCCGGATCTAGCCCTTCATGGTTTCTTAAATTCCCGGAGATCCGTAACTCCGATTGCGCTGAAAGTTTTACATGATTTTTTCCATAAATTATCTTTCTTGCGCCAGAGAAGGTCCCCAACCGACCTTCGAGGAGGGCATAAGACACTTGGGCGCTCCTGGCACCCCCTGGCACACCCTGGTGTATCTTGGGGCATGTGGGCCCTCGTTTGCGTTGATTCCACCTCCCAAAAATCACATATATTCCAAAATAATTCTCCATAATTTTTTATCGCGTTTGGACTTTGTTTGATATGAATTTTCTGCGAAACAAAAAACATGCAACAAACAGGAACTGACACTGGGCACTGGATCAATAGGTTAGTCTAATAAATCATACAAGTTGTTGCCAAAAATATGTAAAAGCTGTATAATATTGGCATGAAATAATCAAAAAAATATATACGACAGAGACGTATCACGGGGTGAGCCACTACTTGCTTGTTCGCGTATGAGGGATCCCTATTTTGGAAGTCCATCTAGCAGATCAAGCGGGAGATCTATCCTAGGTTGTCCTTCTCCATCGGCAATGGAGAGGATACCCTGTTCTGGCTTGACCCGTGGGTAGATGGAGCCCCATTATCTATGGTATTTCCAAACTTGTTTGCCATATGCTGGGATCCGATGATATTGGTACCCACCGCTGCCCATAATGGCCATTGGAACATCTTGTTGAGATGGTCATTTGGGCAGGTGAAGACTGTAGAGTGGGCAAATTTGCGGGCTGTCGTATCGTCGGTGCTCGTGGACTATATAGACACCATGTCCTGGTGTCTCCCCCCAATGGAAAAGTGGTCATATATGATAATTGAACATCACCAACTATCATGCAAAATTCGTCTGAATTGAAAGGCTGCATTGATGCGCTTTCAAAGCATTTGTGTGGAGTTTAATAGTCAGATGCATAAAATGCAGTCAATACTTTTTTTTAGAAAAAGGCAAAAGTTTCTTCATTTTCATTAATTAAAATAGAAGAGTATATATAAAGGAAAAAATGGCCTTGTCCATGACACGTCCCAAACGTATCTACTTTTCAAACACTTTTGCTCTTGTTTTGGATTTCAATTTGCATGATTTGAATGGAACTAATCCGGACTGACGTTGTTTTTAGCAGAATTGCCATGGTGTTGTTTTTATGCAGAAATAAAAGTTCTCGAATTGAGCTGAAAATCTACGGAGAATATATCCAGAAAATATAAAAAATATTGGCGATGAGAACTACTGGAGGGGGTTGAAGGAAATATGCCCTAGAGGCAATAATAATGTTATTATTTTATTTCCTTATATCATGATAAATGTTTATTATTCATGCTAGAATTGTATTATCCGGAAACATAATACTTGTGTGAATACATAGACAAAACCAAACGTCACTAGTATGCCTCTACTTGACTAGCTCATTAATCGAAGATGGTTATGTTTCCTAACCATAGACATGTGTTGTCGTTTGATTAATGGGATCACATCATTAGGAGAATGATGTGATTGACATGACCCATTCCATTAGCTTAGCACCCGATCGTTTAGTATGTTGCTATTGCTTTCTTCATGACTTATACATGTTCCTATGACTATGAGATTATGCAACTCCCGTTTGCCGGAGGAACACTTTGTGTGCTACCAAACGTCACAACGTAACTGGGTGATTATAAAGGAGCTCTACAGGTGTCTCCAAAGGTGAATGTTGGGTTGGCGTATTTCGAGATTAGGATTTGTCACTCCGATTGTCGGAGAGGTATCTCTGGGCCCTCTCGGTAATGCACATCACATAAGCCTTGCAAGCATTACAACTAACGAGATTGAACTAGGTATTAAGATACCGACGATCGAATCTCGGGCAAGTAACATACCGATGACAAAGGGAACAATGTATGTTGTTATGCGGTCTGACCAATAAAGATCTTCGTAGAATATGTAGGAGCCAATATGAGCATCCAGGTTCCGCTATTGGTTATTGACCGGAGACGTGTCTCGGTCATGTCTACATTGTTCTCGAACCCGTAGGGTCCGCACGCTTAAGGTTTCGATGATAGTTATATTATGAGTTTATGAGTTTTGATGTACCGAAGTTAGTTCGGAGTCCCGGATGTGATCACGGACATGACGAGGAGTCTCGAAATGGTCGAGACATAAAGATTGATATATTGGACGGCTATATTCGGACACCGGAAGTGTTCCGGGTGATTTCGGAGAAAACCGGAGAGCCGGAGGGTTACCGGAACCCCCCCGGGAGAAGTAATGGGCCATATGGGCCTTAGTGGAGAGAGAGAGGGGCAGCCAGGGTGGGCCGCGCGCCTCCTCCCCCTGGTCCGAATTGGACTAGGAGAGGGGGGGCGGCACCCACCTTTCCTTCTCCCTCCCCACTTCCTAGGAGGAGGACTCCTCCTTGGCGCGCCATAGGGGCTGGCCGGCCTCCTCCCCTTGCTCCTTTATATACGGGGGCAGGGGGCACCCCTAGAGACACAAGTTGATCCACGTGATCATATTCTTAGCTGTGTGCGGTGCCCCCTTCCACCATAATCCTCGATAATATTGTAGCGGTGCTTAGGCGAAGCCCTGCGACGAGTCCGGGGATCGTCATCGAGCTGAACGTGTGCTAAAACTCGGAGGTGCCGTAGTTTCGGTGCTTGATCGGTCGGGCCGTGAAGACGTACGACTACATCAACCGCGTTGTGCTAACGCTTCCGCTGTCAGTCTACAAGGGTACGTAGATCACACTCTTCCCTCTCGTTGCTATGCATCACCATGATCTTGCGTGCGCATAGGAATTTTTTTGAAATTACTACGTTCCCCAACAGTGGCATCCGAGCCTAGGTTTTATGTGTTGATGTTATATGCACGAGTAGAACACAAGTGAGTTGTGGGCGATATAAGTCATACTGCTTACCAGCATGTCATACTTTGGTTCGGCGGTATTGTTGGAAGAAGCGGCCCGGACCGACATTACACGTACGCTTACGCGAGACCGGTTCTCCCGACGTGCTTTGCACAAAGGTGGCTAGCGGGTGGCAGTTTCTCCAACTTTAGTTGAATCGAGTGTGGCTACGCCCGGTCCTTGCGAAGGTTAAAACATCACCAACTTGACAAACTATCGTTGTGGTTTTGATGTGTAGGTAAGATTGGTTCTTACTTAAGCCCGTAGCAGCCACGTAAAACTTGCAACAACAAAGTAGAGGACGTCTAACTTGTTTTTGCAGGGCATGTTGTGATGTGTATGGTCAAGACATGATGCTGAATTTTATTGTATGAGATGATCATGTTTTGTAACCAAGTTATCAGCAACTGGCAGGAGCCATATGGTTGTCGCTTTATTGTATGCAATGCAATCGCGCTGTAATGCTTTATTTTATCACTAAGCGGTAGCGATAGTCATGGAAGCATAAGATTGGCGAGACGACAATGATGCTACGATGGTGATCAAGGTGTTGCACCGGTGACGATGGTGATCACGACGGTGCTTCGAAGATGGAGATCACAAGCACAAGATGATGATGGCCATATCATATCACTTATATTGATTGCATGTGATGTTTATCTTTTATGCATCTTATCTTGCTTTGATTGTCGGTAGCATTTTAAGATGATCTCTCACTAATTATCAAGAAGTGTTCTCCCTGAGTATGCACCGTTGCGAAAGTTCTTCGTGCCGAGACACCACGTGATGATCGGGTGTGATAGGCTCTACGTTCAAATACAGCGGGTGCAAAACAGTTGCACACGCAGAATACTCAGGTTATACTTGACGAGCCAAGCATATACAGATATGGCCTCGGAACACAGAGATCGAAAGGTCGAGCGTGAATCATATAGTAAATATGATCAACATAGCGATGTTCACCAAAGAAACTACTCCATCTCACGTGATGATCAGACATGGTTTAGTTGATTTGGATCACGTAATCACTTAGAGGATTAGAGGGATGTCTATCTAAGTGGGAGTTCTTTAGTAATATGATTAATTGAACCTAAATTTATCATGAACTTAGTACCTGATAGTATCTTGCTTGTTTATGTTTGATTGTAGATAGATGGCCCGTGCTGTTGTTCCGTTGAATTTTAATGCGTTCCTTGAGAAAGCAAAGTTCAAAGATGATGGTAGCAATTACACGTACTGGGTCCGTAACTTGAGGATTATCCTCATTGCTGCACGGAAGAATTACGTCCTGGAAGCACCGCTGGGTGCCAGGCCTGCTACTGGAGCAACACCAGATGTTATGAACGTCTGGCAGAGCAAAGCTGATGACTACTCGATAGTTCAGTGTGCCATGCTTTACGGCTTAGAATCGGGACTTCAACGACGTTTTGAACGTCATGGAGCATATGAGATGTTCCAGGAGTTGAAGTTAATATTTCAAGCAAATGCCCGGATTGAGAGATATGAAGTCTCCAATAAGTTCTATAGCTGCAAGATGGAGGAGAAAAGTTCTGTCAGTGAGCATATACTCAAAATGTCTGGGTATAATAATCACTTGATTCAATTGGGAGTTAATCTTCCAGATGATTGCGTCATTGACAGAATTCTCCAATCACTACCACCTAGCTACAAGAGCTTCGTGATGAACTATAATATGCAAGGGATGAATAAGACTATTTCCGAGCTCTTCGCAATGCTGAAAGCTGCGGAGGTAGAAATCAAGAAGGAGCATCAAGTGTTGATGGTCAACAAGACCACTAGTTTCAAGAAAAAGGGCAAAGGGAAGAAGAAGGGGAACTTTAAAAAGAACAGCAAGCAAGTTGCTACTCAAGAGAAGAAACCCAAACCTGGACCTAAGCCTGAAACTGAGTGCTTCTACTGCAAGCAGACTGGTCACTGGAAGCGGAACTGCCCCAAGTATTTGGCGGATAAGAAGGATGGCAAGGTGAACAAAGGTATATGTGATATACATGTTATTGATGTGTACCTTACTAATGCTCGCAGTAGCACCTGGGTATTTGATACTGGTTCTGTTTCTAATATCTGCAACTTGAAACATGGACTACAGATTAAGCGAAGATTGGCTAAGGACGAGGTGACGATGCGCGTGTGAAATGGTTCCAAAGTCGATGTGATCGCAGTCGGCACGCTACCTCTACATCTACCTTCGGGATTAGTATTGGACCTAAATAATTGTTATTTGGTGCCAGTGTTAAGCATGAACATCATATCTGGATCTTGTTTGATGTGAGACAGTTATTCATTTAAATCAGAGAATAATGGTTGTTCTATTTATATGAGTAATATCTTTTATGGTCATGCACCCTTAAAGAGTGGTCTATTCTTATTAAATCTCGATAGTAGTGACACACATATTCATAATGTTGAAACCAAAAGATGTAGAGTTGATAATGATAGTGCAACTTATTTGTGGCACTGCCGTTTGGGTCATATCGGTGTAAAGCGCATGAAGAAACTCCATACTGATGGGCTTTTGGAACCACTTGATTATGAATCACTTGGTACTTGCGAACCGTGCCTTATGGGTAAGATGACAAAAACACCGTTCTCCGGTACTATGGAGAGAGCAACAAATTTGTTGGAAATCATACATACAGATGTATGTGGTCCGATGAATGTTGAGGCTCATGGCGGATATCGTTATTTTCTCACCTTCACAGATGACTTAAGCAGATATGGGTATATCTACTTAATGAAACATAAGTCTGAAACGTTTGAAAAGTTCAAAGAATTTCAGAGTGAAGTTGAAAATCATTGTAACAAGAAAATAAAATTCCTATGATCTGATCGTGGAGGAGAATATTTGAGTTACGAGTTTGGTGTACATTTGAAACAATGTGGAATAGTTTCGCAACTCACGCCACCCGGAACACCACAGCGTAATGGTGTGTTCGAACATCGTAATCGTACTTTACTAGATATGGTGCGATCTATGATGTCTCTTACTGATTTACCGCTATCGTTTTGGGGATATGCTCTAGAGACGGCCGCATTCACGTTAAATAGGGCACCATCAAAATCCGTTGAGACGACGCCTTATGAACTGTGGTTTGGCAAGAAACCAAAGTTATCGTTTCTGAAAGTTTGGGGCTGCGATGCTTATGTGAAAAAGCTTCAACCTGATAAGCTCGAACCCAAATCGGAGAAATATGTCTTCATAGGATATCCAAAGGAAACTATTGGATACACCTTCTATCACAGATCCGAAGGCAAGACTTTTGTTGCTAAATTCGGAAACTTTCTAGAGAAGGAGTTTCTCTCGAAAGAAGAGAGTGGGAGGAAAGTAGAACTTGACGAGGTAATTGTACCTGCTCCCTTATTGGAAAGTAGTACATCACAGAAACCAGTTTCTGTGACACCTACACCAATTAGTGAGGAAGCTAATGATAATGATCATGAAACTTCAGAACAAGATACTACTGAACCTCGTAGATCAACCAGAGTAAGATCCGCGCCAGAGTGGTACGGTAATCCTGTTCTGGAAGTCATGCTACTAGATCATGATGAACCTACGAACTATGAAGAAGCGATGGTGAGCCCAGATTCCGCAAAATGGCTTGAAGCCATGAAATCTGAGATGGGATCCATGTATGAGAACAAAGTATGGACTTTGGTTGACTTGCCCAATGATCGGCAAGCAATTGAGAATAAATGGATTTTCAAGTAGAAGACTGACGCTGACGGTAATGTTACTGTCTACAAAGCTCGACTTGTCGCAAAAGGTTTTCGGCAAGTTCAAGGGATTGACTACGATGAGACCTTCTCACCCGTAGCGATGCTTAAGTCTGTCCGAATCATGTTAGCAATTGCCGCATTTTATGATTATGAAATTTGGCAAATGGATGTCAAAACTGCATTCCTGAATGGATTTCTGCAAGAAGAGTTGTATATGATGCAGCCGGAAGGTTTTGTCGATCCAAAGGGAGCTAACAAAGTGTGCAAGCTCCAGCGATCCATTTATGGACTGGTGCAAGCCTCTCGGAGTTGGAATAAACGCTTTGATAGTGTGATCAAAGCATTTGGTTTTACACAGACTTTTGGAGAAGTCTGTATTTATAAGAAAGTGAGTGGGAGCTCTGTAGCATTTCTGATATTATATGTAGATGACATATTACTAATCGGAAATGATATATAATTTCTGGATAGCATAAAAGGATACTTGAATAAAAGTTTTTCAATGAAAGACCTCGGTGAAGCTGCCTACATATTGGGTATCAAGATCTATAGAGACAGATCAAGACGCTTAATTGGACTTTCACAAAGCACATACCTTGACAAAGTTTTGAAAAAGTTCAAAATGGATCAAGCAAAGAAAGGATTCTTGCCTGTGTTACAAGGTGTGAAATTGAGTAAGACTCAAAGTCCGACCAATGCAGAAGATAGAGAGAAAATGAAAGATGTTCCCTATACTTCAGCCATAGGCTCTATCATGTATGCAATGCTGTGTACCAGACCTGATGTGTGTCTTGCTATAAGTCTAGCAGGGAGGTAGCAAAGTAATCCAGGAGTGGATCACTGGACAGCGGTCAAGAACATCGTGAAATACCTGAAAAGGACTAAGGATATGTTTCTCATATATGGAGGTGACAAAGAGCTCATCGTAAATGGTTACGTTGATGCAAGCTTTGACACTAATCCGGACGATTCTAAATCACAAACCGGATACGTGTTTACATTAAACGGTGGAGCTGTCAGTTGGTGCAGTTCTAAACAAAGCGTTGTGGCGGGATCTACATGCGAAGCGGAGTACATAGCTGCTTCGGAAGCAGCAAACGAAGGAGTCTGGATGAAGGAGTTCATATCCGATCTAGGTGTCATACCTAGTGCATCGGGTCCAATGAAAATCTTTTATGACAATACTGGTGCAATTGCCTTGGCAAAGGAATCCAGATTTCACAAGAGAACCAAGCACATCAAGAGACGCTTCAATTCCATCCGGGATCTAGTCCAGGTGGGAGACATAGAGATTTGCAAGATACATACGGATCTGAATGTAGCAGACCCGTTGACTAAGCCTCTTCCACGAGTAAAACATGATCAGCACCAAAGCTCCATGGGTGTTAGAATCATTACTGTGTAATCTAGATTATTGACTCTAGTGCAAGTGGGAGACTGAAGGAAATATGCCCTAGAGGCAATAATGATGTTATTATTTTATTTCCTTATACCATGATAAATGTTTATTATTCATGCTAGAATTGTATTATCCGGAAACATAATACTTGTCTGAATACATAGACGAAACCAAACGTCACTAGTATGCCTCTACTTGACTAGCTCGTTAATCGAAGATGGTTGTGTTTCCTAACCATAGACATGTGTTGTCGTTTGATTAATGGGATCACATAATTAGGAGAATGATGTGATTGACATGACCCATTCCATTAGCTTAGCACCCGATCGTTTAGTATGTTGCTATTGCTTTCTTCATGACTTATACATGTTCCTATGACTATGAGATTATGCAACTCCCGTTTGCCGGAGGAACACTTTGTGTGCTACCAAACGTCACAACGTAACTGGGTGATTATAAAGGAGCTCTACAGGTGTCTCCAAAGGTGAATGTTGGGTTGGCGTATTTCGAGATTAGGATTTGTCACTCCGATTGTCAGAGAGGTATCTTTGGGCCCTCTCGGTAATGCACATCACATAAGCCTTGCAAGCATTACAACTAATGAGTTAGTTGCAAGATGATGTATTACGAAACGAGTAAAGAGATTTGCCGGTAACGAGATTGAACTAGGTATTAAGATACCGACGATCGAATCTCGGGCAAGTAACATACCGATGACAAAGGGAACAACGTATGTTGTTATGCGGTCTGACCGATAAAGATCTTCGTAGAATATGTAGGAGCCAATATGAGCATCCAGGTTCCGCTATTGGTTATTGACCGGAGACGTGTCTCGGTCATGTCTACATTGTTCTCGAACCCGTAGGGTCCGCACGCTTAAGGTTTCGATGACAGTTATATTATGAGTTTATGAGTTTTGATGTACTGAAGTTAGTTCGGAGTCCTGGATGTGATCACGGACATGATGAGGAGTCTCGAAATGGTCGAGACATAAAGATTGATATATTGGACGGCTATACTCAGACACCGGAAGTGTTCCGGGTGATTTCGGAGAAAACCGGAGAGCCGGAGGGTTACCGGAACCTCCCCGGGAGAAGTAATGGGCCATATGGGCCTTAGTGGAGAGAGAGAGGGGCAGCCAGGGTGGGCCGCGCGCCTCCTCCCCCCTGGTCCAAATTGGACTAGGAGAGGGGGGACGGCGCCCCCCTTTCCTTCTCCCTCCCCACTTCTTTCCCCCTCCTAGTAGGAGTCCTACTACTAGGAGGAGGACTCCTCCTTGGCGCGCCATAGGGGCCGGCCGGCCTCCTCCCCTTGCTCCTTTATATACGGGGGCAGGGGGCACCCCTAGAGACACAAGTTGGTCCACGTGATCATATTCTTAGCCGTGTGCGGTGCCCCCTTCCACCATAATCCTCGATAATATTGTAGCTGTGCTTAGGCGAAGCCCTGCGACGAGTCCGGGGATCGTCATCGAGCTGAACGTGTGCTAAAACTCGGAGGTGCCGTAGTTTCGGTGCTTGATCAGTCGGGCCGTGAAGACGTACGACTACATCAACCGCGTTGTGCTAACGCTTCCGCTGTCGGTCTACAAGGGTACGTAGATCACACTCTCCCCTCTCGTTGCTATGCATCACCATGATCTTGCGTGCGCGTAGGAATTTTTTTGAAATTACTACATTCCTCAACAGGGGTCACCCAGGAGTCACAAGCTCAGGGGGTGCGCCCACCCTCCCAAGGCAAGCCTATGAGCTTGTGGGTCCCACGAGCCTCCGGTTGCCCTAATTCCAACTCCATAAATACCTATTTGCAGAGAGAGAAAAACAGAGAGAAGGAGTTATCGCGTTTTACGATATGGAGCCGCCGCCACTTCTTGTTCTTCATCGAGAGGGCTGATCTAGAGTCTCTTCGAGGCTACGAAGAGGGGGATTCAACTTCGTCGTCATCATCAAACATCCTACATCAACAATTCCATGATGTTCATAGGCTTCGTAGACGATCATGAGTTGGATGAGATTTCGCATTTAATCTAGTCAATTTGTTAGGGCTTGATCCCTAGTATCCACTATGTTCTGATATTGATGTTGCTATGACTTTGCTATGCTTAATGTCTGTCATTAGGGCCCGAGTGCTATGATTTCAGATATGAACCCTTTATGTTTTCATGAATATATTTGAGTTCTTGATCCTATCTTGCAAGTTGTATGCACCTATTACGTGTTATGATCCGCATACCCCAAGGTGACAATAATTGGGATTCTTTCTGGCGATTACCATAGTATGGGGAGTTCATGTATTCACTAAGTGCTAATGCTTTGTTCCGGTTCTCTATTAAAAGGAGGCCTTAATACCCCTTAGACATCCTTATGGACCTCGTTGTCATAGGAGGATAGAACAAAAGATGTCATGCAAGTTCTTATTCAAGCACATATGACTATATAAGGAATACATGCGTACATTATATTGATGAATTGGAGCTATTATGTATCACTATAGATTATGACTGTTATATGATGAATGTCATCCAACCCAAATATCCATCACTGATCCAATGCCTACGCTTTTCTCATATTAGTTTTTGCTAGGTTACTTTCCTTGTTGCTGCTATTACGATCACTATAAAACTGCTACTGTTATTGTTACCGTTAGTGTTGCTACTGTTGCTACTACTATCAAATTATCATATTACTGTGCTACTAATTAAGCACTTTGCTGCAGATATTTAGTTCTCCAGGTGTGGTTGAATTGACAACTCAACTGCTAATACTTACAAATACTCTTAGGCTCCCCCTTGTGTCGAATCAATAAATTTGGGTGAAATACTACTCTCGAAGACTGTCATGATTCCCTATACTTGTGGGTTATCAAGCCACACTACAACAAATAACTCTCCCGACATCATGTACCTTAGGTTTTTAGCCTTTGCAATACGCCATAGTTTGGCCTCAGATTTGATTCCAACAAAGATAGTCATTGGCAAGGTAGAAATCTTCCTGAAGACTCTAGCATTTCTTTCATTCAAACCTCCCATGAGGTGAGTATCAAGAATGAGGTCATGGCCTTCATAGGACCACCAGGGGATTAGCCCTCTCAAACCACCAGTTTTCACGAAGTTGAAAGCTTGCCAATTTCGAGGGTCCCATTCTCATGAACCATGTCGCACACAAGTTCTTAAAAGCAAGTGCTTTAGGAAGGTGAACACCATTCTCATGCTCCTTGTACATATGGCCCAAATGGCCGCAAACCGCACACCAATCCGGAAGATGCTCGAATTTAACACAATCTGGAAGGCTCCGCAAACACAAACTCACCCACCTAGGCAGCAAGCGATTTCACCATATCTACAAAGTCATTTGGTAGATCATGGACTCGGATCCATATAGCAAGCATGTCTAAATAGATAGTGCATGGTTTTGAGAACCCATTATATGGAGCAAGAATTACCGCATCCCCTTTGAAGATCCATGGTCCTCCTTCCATCACTTGCTTGCAGTCACGGAGACAAGAAAAATGCAGAGTATAAAGTTTGTCTTCCAGTGGGTGAGTCTCGACGGGTTGAGTGAGATCCCATGACACACGCATGTTTTTTTATAAAACTAACTATATGTCTTCTCCTTGTGGACACAGGCTATGGCCATCCATCTAACATCAGTCTCCGTCGGCGCCTCTTCCTCCTCAAACATAACATCATCCAAGTCATCCTCCTTCAAACCAAGCTTCTCAATCATCTCCTGGATGCCATCCATGGTCGTGCTCAACCCTGATGCCTCCATACTCATCACCCGCCCAAAATGAACGATCTATCGAGGCATATGAACCCTAGAACCGGCCCAATCTATGGCGACGACGCTGGCCAAGACCGGGAAGGCACATGAGGATTGCCCCTCTCCTTGATCAGTATGAACCAGTGATCACTATGTAAGGTTGGGTGGTAGGGCAAAATTACTCAATGTCGGCCGCCGCCGCCACCAAGAGGATACATAACCCTAGCGAGAGTGGAGGCCTCTACGTCCGCATAGGAGTTTCGGTTGGGTGACGTTTTCTTGTTCGAGCCTTGTCCAGGCTGTTCGCCCTGACTGTAGAAGTGCATGCTCTAGCCAATGCAACCAAAAGACTGATCTGATGGAAAAGACTATACAACATATTTATATGTCAACACCCCTCTCATGTGTGGCCACCTTAGGCCTAAACGTGGATCGAAAGTGGCTGCAATTTAATTGCACCAGCTGGGACCGAAAGTGGGTTGCATATAGAAGTGTATGCTCTAGCCAATGCAACCAAAAGACCGATCTGAAAGAAGAGAGTAGGTAATAAATTTATACGTCAACACTGACATAAGGAGGGAGACAGGGGGTCCGGTTGGAGATGCTTTTACTTACAATGTTTTTCCTGGTCACCAAAGGGGAAATAAGTCATGTTTTAGTCCAACTCTCCCAATACAGAAATTTTGCTGGGAACCGGGAGATGGTCTTAAGCCTAACCCAACACCCTCTTATATTGCATTTGCATCTTCATTTTTAGTAATAATACAATAAGTTTTACTACTAAGACGATTTGATGAAATAGATTACACATCACGTCTAAACCAGTTTTATCTGGACTTACTAATTAGCTGACACACTGGTGATTTGGCTTTCATGGTTGGCATCCTGCTTGACAAACCTCCTCCAGTACCAATGTCCCGTCCACACTGACTGCATTGCTTCCAACGGCACGCCCTTGGTTTCCGGCAGGAATGCTGCCACGAAGATGGTCATTGTCAGAAGCCAGCCGGCGTAGAAGAGGAACACGCCGTACTTCATGCCGCAGAGCAACGCGATGAACACCTGCAACTCCACGAAGGAGAGACACAGTGCGACAGAGATGCTCATGGCCTGCCCGGCCGACCTGATCTCCACCGGGTAGATCTCGCTCGGCACCACCCATCTGAGCGGTGCCCACGACACACCGAAGCTGAACGTGCAGAGGCAGATGAGGACCAGCACAGCGGTCGCGTAGCCATGCGGCATCGTCACCCCTTGGTGCTTCCCGAGATGGCCCGCCATCACCCATGAGATGGCCACCTTCATTAGTTCACCAACCAAAATTCAATTATATCGAGCCATCTAATGATATCGATTTCATATTGTGAATGTTGACTTTTGACTTTTGACAAATTTTATGCAAACTGAAAAAACGGAGGGAATACCTCGCAGAACATCATGCCGATGCCCCCAACGATGAGCAGGAACCTACGGCCGGTGCGGTCCATAACGAAGGTGGACAGAACTGTGGCTACCAAGTTTGTCATGCTGTTTATCACAGAACCAAGTATGGCCTTCTGGCTGTTGAACCCCACCGTGCGGAACAGCACAGGCGAGAATACGGCGATGACGATCATGCCGGTGAACTCGAAGAAGATGGGTATGGCCAGCCCCACGGCCAGGTAGTGCCGGTACTGCTTGCTGAATAGCCTCCGGAAAGAGCCGACGTTGTTCCGGCGTGCCTCGTCCACGGCGCGGACGATGTCCTTGAACTCGGCATCGATGTTGGTGCCATCTCCGCGGATACGCTGCAGCGCCGCGCGGGCTCGGTCGGGCTGGCCTCGCAGGACGAGGCTGCTGGGGGTGTCCGGGATGAAGAAGGCTCCCACGACGATGATGACGCCCGGGACGGCTGCTAGGCCGAGGGAGAGGCGCCATCCCCAGCCAGGGATGCGGTTGGTGAAGTAGTTGGTGATGGTAGCGGACAGTATGCCGATGACGACGAACGTGTTGTACGACGACGTGAATGCGCCTCGCCACCGCGCCGGCGCTGTCTCAGAGAGGTACACAGGAGCTGCCTGCGGTAAAAAGAAGGAGATGGTCAGTATGCATAAAAAAGGAGATGGTCGGTATTGGGCCTCAAAATACCCCAGGGCCGCAATTATATTGTATTTTTGGGCCTCCATATATACCTGTAATGTGAACCCAAGACCAAAACCGAGTAGAATCCGGCCGATGATGAGCATGGCGATGTTGACGGCCGCGGCGTTGATGATCGAGCCGGCAAGGAACATGACACCGCCAATCAGCATGATTGCCTGGCGGCCCACCCTCCTCGTGACTCGGCTCGCCACCAACGATGATAGAGTGCCGGCGATGAACAAGGACGATGTAAAGGCGGTGAGCCACTGGTTGTCGTACTTGCAGTATGCGTCACGCTTCGGGCTCTTCATCCTGCTCTGCACTTCCGGGAAGAACTTGCTCAGGAACGATTCCATTTGTGTCACGCCACCTGAGTCAACCAAAAGTACATTATATGTATAAGGATAAAAGTTCTTGCCATACACTCTGCTTTGCAGTATGATTGTTTTTCGAAATTATGTTAAAACACAATAAAACTATAAACACTTAAATAATATAATAAAGTATGTAAAAATATGAAAAAAAATGTTCCATTTTTAAATATCAAGTATTTGAAATAATCATCAATTAAGAAGAGTTCACATTTTAAAAAATGTTCAAGTAAGCCAGAAAAGTGTTTATGTATTTTTAAAAATGTTCATGTAATTAAGAGAAGTGTTCATGTCATTCAATAAGTATTCACAACTTATAAAATATATTTATATAATATTAAAAGCTTACGCACATTTTTTAAAATGTTCATATACTAGAACATAATTATTCTATCATAACATGATATTTTTTAATTCTGAAAAGAATTTACATATTTTAAAAACTGCATAAGTAGTTTAGAAAAATGTCCATATATAGGCTAAAAATGTTGGTGTATTTATCAAAATATTTGTTAACAATAATAAAACAAGAATATTAAAAAGGAAAAAATAATTATACATAAAAATAAAAAAATTCCAAAAGATAAAAGGAAACTAAAAGAGAAAAGGAAAAAATAAATTAAACCAAAACTGAAAAGTGAAAAACAAAAAACAAAAAACTAGGAAAACCGGCTATCTGCTATGACATTGGGCCTCAGGCCCATGTATTGCTTACGTGGGCAATCACCCACTATATACCAGTACAGGCGGTATATAGCATTTGTAAGGTGCGGTCGGGAACCCCCGTTCAGCGCGTGCGCCGTAGAAACAAACATGTCGTTGCTTTTGGCCGGCCTATCAATGCGACTCGATATCTAACTCACTCCTGCTCACATGACTGCTCACCTTGCTCGCTTGCTCGGGGAACTCTGGTTAATTGGTTGACCGGCTGACCGTTGACTTTTGAATAAAAAAATGTAAAATTGGAAATGTTTATGGCTTTGAAGAAAAAGTTCACGATTGTGAAAAGAATTCGCGGTTTTGAAAAAAAAACCACAAACTATAAAAAAAGTTGTCAGGTTTGAAAAGAAGTTCGCAAGTTTGAGAAAAGTTCATAATTTTTGAAAAAATAGTGCGAATTATAAAAATGTGACTTTGAACATAGTTTGCAGATTAACAAATGAATTTGGTAATTTTCATGCATTTGAAAAAGAAAATAAAAAGAAAATAAAAAGAAAAAACAGAATAAGACCGGTCCAAAAAATGGAAAAAGACAACCCGGTAGGAAGCTTCTAGAAGCTTCATAGAACCTGTTGAAAGTTTCAAGGAGCTTCCCAAAACTGGTTGTTGTAAAAAGCTTTTCGTGAAAAGAAAGATGAACAAACGTTGCATGGGTCGGCCTATTCCCTACAATGCACACAGGGAGGAGTGTGCGTCATTTGCAATTAAGCCTGTAAGTGACGCAGAGGGCGCCAAGTAGGGATTGGGAGTGTGGTCAGAGGGAGATTGGAGAACTCCTTTTCTACGTGTTGTGCAACAAATTAGTCCAATAACCTGCAATGCTAGTCACGCGGGCCAGCCCAATAGTTTCTTATTTTTATTTAATATATCTATCAATTTTTGTTGCTAAAAAATATATCATTTTCCTCATTTTAATAGTTTTCTAAAAGTATCATAAAAAGAGTAAAAATATATGCAGTTTGAAAGAACAATTGCGGCGGCATTGCCTATATGATGGTCATTCAGTCACAAATAACACACACGATGGCGTCTCTGCTCGGGCTTGACTACAATGGAACAAGATCCAATGGTGCATAAAACAAGAAAAGATTAATGCGGACCGTTAGATATTTTATATGGATGTTCCAAAGTCGCACGGGAGCTGATAGAGAGCTCTGTTCATTTTGCGAAAACCTGTGAAGCTTCTTCTATCTTAGTCAAGCCTCATCCGCTCGTTCCTTCTTCTCCATCGGACCGTGTGAGTGCGTATTCTAAATAATCTCCCATTCAATAATGGACAAAAAAAATGCTATATGCTCCCAGGTCATGCGGAAGCATCTGCCCATTCTAACCACACATAAAGTATACTCCATAATTTAATGCATATGGCGTCAACGCAATGCCTGGATCACATGCTTACGGTGGAGATGTCATGCTTTAGATGGAGCACATATTAAAATTTCTTGCCGTCTGTTGGATCTCATCCTGTATTACTATTACTACTAGATAGATTCAACTTTGACTCTAATGACTTCTTATTTTCGCTTCATTAAAACTCTACTAAACCAACTAACAAGGGAGACAGGTTTGTGTAAAGCTAATTTAGGAACATCAAATCAGCTTAGCTAATACTCGCTAGTTATATTAAAGGGTGAACCAGAGTGTGTGCCTTGGAACTAAGCTTACTGGAGTAGAACACACAGAACGCACGGACCTGTGACGCCAGAGTCATAGCCGAAGATGAGGCCGCAAGAGGCGGCCATGAGGGAGGTCACCACGACGGAGAAAGTCATGCGGCCGCCGTACTCCTGCACACGGCTGTCGCCTGCTACGAAGCCACCGGCCGCCATTTCTCAAGCGCTCGCGCTTGATCGCAAGTCCTTCTGGTTTGGATGGAATGATGGGCTGGACTACAGAATATACTGAATGGTAGAAGACCACCGGCGATGTGTGTGTATTTATAGCTTAACCAGGCGGAGGTTTGTATTCTAACTTTCTAAGTCTACACACAAGTGGTCTTTCAAAAACATTTGATTAATGCAAATCTTACCTGGACGTCTGAATAGCCTAGCCATCCACATACCACACCAAGTGGGCATGTTCAGCAACTATTATTTTTATCAGAAAGGGAAGAGCAAAATGACAGAAAGAGAAAGAATTGGACTTAGATACACCTACTGCTCCAGATACTTAATTATCTGACGTTCATAAATTCCTCAAAGCTATGTAATAAACACGATCCACATTTTTGTGCGGAATTATTTACAGTCCACTCTTTGCTTATAAGCATGTGCAAATGTTCACAACAAATACAACATTACGAAAGTCCATGAGAATAAAAGCACATGCCACATTCTGAAGCAAAGATGCAACGTATACGCCCAACTACCATTTTATGTCGAACCATCTGACCTTAGGTTTAAATAATGTGGCGGAGCCTTAGGTTTATAATTCGAGTATGTTGGCTCATTATTTCCCTCCCTTTGTCTCTCCTTCAAGGAAATGCGGCTAGGGTTCCTGCCTCTCGTTGGCGGCGGCGCCGATCTCCCACATCTTTTGTGGCCTTAGGGCTATGGGTGTGCGGTGTATCCCGGTCCTTGCCGGCGGGAGGGCTCCGTTTTCAGGTGCTTCTTCATGTTCTGTTAGGATTTATGTCCTGCTTAAGAAGACGAGACAACGGCGGCTTCTTGAAGATGGAATAAGGCTCTCCCCGCGAAGCCCCTGTCCCAATGGTGCGTCTATCATTGTCGGAGGACGTGTAGTGGTGTGTCTCCGACGGATCTCACGGAATTGGTCGGTGATTGTGGTGGATCCGTTCGGATTCGGTCTTTATTTGTCTTTCTTCACTTGTCTTCAGGTTGGATCCTTCCGATCTAACCTTCTTTGGCCTCCTGGGGCGCGCTACGAGCTCAGCGGGCGCGCCCTGTGAGCTTGTGGCTCACCCATAGCTCTTCTGGCCTCCTCCCAAGCCTTCTAGGGTCCCTTCTGGTCCATAAAAAGTCACTGTAAAGTTTCATCGCATTTGGACTTCGTTTGATACTAATTTTCTGAAAAGTCAAAAACAAGAAAAAAAAACAAAAAATATCACTGGGCACTAGGTTAATAGGGTAGTCCCAAAATGATATAAAATAACATATAAATGTATATAAAGCATCCAAGATTGATAATATAATAGCATGAAACATAAAAAATATAGATACGTTGGAGACGTATCAGAACTCTGCCTCCTGGTTCTCCGAGAGGTCTCCCCCAATGGTCACTGTTTTGTCGTTGTCTTCGGGGTGGACCTGGAACTTCTTGGTTTGCTTTGCTGGCTGGAAGACGGGATAGGCCGCGCTTCTGGGGGAGCTCGACCTCGGATGGCCCTACCTGTTTTCTTATCTTGGCGAGCTCGGCGGAGGCCAACGCGGCCTCAGCGAGTTCCACGTTTGCCACTTCGGCCTGGTAGGCTTTCTTCGTGCTCCTCCGGACATTGATCGTGCCGTTAGGGCCAGACATCTTGAGCTATAGGTAAGTGTAGGAAGGGGTCGCCATGAACCTCACATATGTGGGCCTACCCAAGATCGCATGGTAGCCGCTCTAGAAAGGGGCGACTTCGAAATGGATGGTTTCGCTCCGGTAATTCGACTCATTTCCGAAGATGACCTCGAATTCGACCTGGCCTAAGGGACGCACTGGGTGGCCTGACACTACCCCGTGGAAGCCCACGTTCGACCTCCAAGTCCTGACAGGGAGATCTTCATCTTCTCCAAGGTATCAATGAAGATGATGTTGAGGTCGCTTCCTCCGTCCATCAGGACGCGTGAGAGGCGGCAACCCCCGCCGATGGGATCTAGTACCAGGGCATGTTTGCCTGGCTGCGCGACGTCTTCGGGGTGATCCCCGACGTCGTCGGTAATCATCTCTTGGGACAATGCCAATCGTCTGCTGGATGCGCCCTCTACCGCGTAGAGCGTGTGTCTGGCAAGCTTTATGGTTTCCGCGTGTGTCAGCTGTCGTGAATGTCATATTCACGGAGGTCTCGCAGGAGACCCCGTAGCGCCGGGGAGATCTTGTGATACGTCTCCAGGCGGGGTGATCGGGTCGAACATAGACCTCTTGGACCTTCCTTGCCTATTGTACACGCATTTGACGTAGCGTGAAGGCGAGATGTCGAGGAATTGTCTTGATCCGTTATGTTGTCAAATGAAAAGGAAATTTACTTTATATTATCAAATAATAAATTTCTTAAAAAGTGTTGGTACGGAAGGCACCCGTGGATATGGCTAGCCATGGACTGTGAAAGAATGGTGGAAAAAGAAATACACTTTATTTTTTGTTTGGTAACCACCTATGATATATCTAGCATGGAAAGTGTTGGGAATTAATCGGTCGTTTTCATTGACGACAAAAGTATGCCTCTCAAAAAAATTATCTCTCAATTTAAGCTTTGAGCTCTGGCACCCCTACAAATCTCCACTTCCCTCTGCGAAGGGTCTTTCTATTTACTTTATGCAAATTTTATTTTTATTCGAGTCTCCATCTTCTCTTATAAAGCACCAACTAGGGGCACTATGATCATACTTGAGCATTGGATGTAGCTAATATCCGAGTGTGTCTCATGAATGGATCCATGATTGAGCATGATGGGCTAGGGATAGCTTATTTTAGGGTTGATATTTTGAAAGACATGGTTGCTTGTTGATATGCTTGAGTATTTAAGTTATCATGTCAAAACTAGACTATTGCTTTGTTCAATATAAAACACCAAATGTCCATGCTACAAAAGAAAAAAATACGTGATGAACATGTTAGCTAGGGCTGGACCAAAAGCTCGTAGCTCGCGAGCTTAATGAGCGCTCGATAGTTTGGCTCGTTAAGCTCATAGCTCGCTTCTTAATGAACAGAGCCAATCATTGATTTTAGCTCGTTAATCTTAACGAGTTTAACGAGCGAGCTAACGAGTTTCACGAGTAGCTCGTTAAGCTCGTTTGTAACAACACAATACATATTTTTATCTTACGTGACAAACTTTTTGTAGCACCTCAACCCATCTATTTATCTAATCGACATATGAGGCAACAAACTACTTCATTTCTTTTTATAGTCACCATATTTCATCTTGAAAACCATACCTAGACATTTAACATGTATATGGTAACACATTATAATCTGTTAACAAGCGCTCGCGAGCGCTCACGAGCTTAACGAGCTTCAAACGAGCCGAGCCGAGCAGAGTTTTCTGCTCGTTAATCTTAACGAGCTTAACGAGCCGAGCCTTAACAAACGCGAGCTTAATGAGTACGAGCTTAACGAGCCGAGCTGCTCGTTAGTCCACCCCTAATGTTAGCCAGCATTCCACATAAAAACTTCTGTTTTTATCATTTACCTACTCGAGGATGAGCAGGAATTAAGCTTGGGGATGCTGATACGTCTCCAATGCATCTATAATTTTTGATTGTTCCATGCTGTTATATTATCATTCTTGGATGTTTTACAATCATTTATAGCAACTTTATATCATTTTTTGGGACTAACCTACGAACATAGTGCCTAGTGCCAGTTGTTGTTTTTTTGCTTGTTTTTACTTCGTAGAATATCAGTCACAAACGGAGTCCAAACACAGCAAACTTGTTTTGAAGCTAATTTAGCAACATCAAATCAAATTAGCTAATAGCTAGTTATATTAAACGGTGAACCAGAGTGTGTGCCTTGGAACTAAGCTTACCGGAGTAGAAAACACAGAACACACGGACCTGTGACTATAAAATTCAAAAGGCCGCCGGGCAGGAGAGGCGAGAAAGATAAGCGAAAGAATGGAGGAGATGCTCTTGTGTTCAATATGGCGGCAGAAGAGATGATAGCAAACAAAAAAGAGTTGGAGTTCGAGAAAAAGCAAGAGAAGGAATGAAGGTGGTTTAACGTCAAGGCATTAAGGGCACTCAACTTGGCAAGGCAGGGTCCTGTTTACCCCAGATCTCTCGGGCCGCTCCCGCGGGTGGCTCAGGAGAGCAAAATCGAGCCCGCCGCCGGGAGGCCACCCACCAAAGTTGCTCCCCTCACCGCCACCAGTGTACGCAGCAGGGCAAAGCCCGTGAAATGTAGGCGGCAGCGGGGCTGTCGGTCACTTCCGCACAAGATCGAGCAGCGCACGGGCGTCCTGATCTGGCAGGGACTGGAGCTCGGCAAGGCAAGGTGCACGGAGGAGTGCGAGTGGGGCACGTTCGCGAGGTGCTTGCACCATGGCGCGCTACAGGAGTGGGGCCACGCGGATCTAGCTTGGGCGCATGGGGATGACTCGGGGCTGTGCGGATCTGGCACTGTCACTGGTGCGCGAGGCAGAGTGGAGGTGCGGGGCTGCGCGCGTGGCCTGCTGCTGCAGCGAGCGTCCTTCGCGACGGTGTGGCGAATCCGGCTAGCTGATAGCCTAGAGTGCAGCGGATGGCTGCAAATCCGGCAAGCATGCTGGGGCTCATTTTGGGGAGGTGACGGCGCGCGGTTGCAGACGGGCCGACCAGATCTGGGCCTATCCAAGGCGGAGGCTAATTGCGGCGCGTAGTGGGAGAGGTCCGAGGCTGTGGCTGTGGTAGTTGCGGGCGGGCCGACCATGACCTGTACTTGTCGGCCTTGGCCGGCACCCGGGAGGGGCACTGCCGGCTGGTGGTGGTGCTCGGTTGTTACTTGATGGAGCAGGGAGGTTCTGTCTGCGGTTGGATGCGGGGTGTAGGACCCGATCTGGTCTCTGCAGGCCCGTCGTCAAGGAGGCTAGCTGGTGGCCTTACACAACGATGGCATGCTCGCTGGGTGAGGGATGTGCGCGGTCCAGTGAAGGTATGGGTTGACCTCGGCCTACTGCGTGGGAGTGGCTGCACCGGGTGAAAGCCTGGCCGGTGCTGGCCGGCCGGCGGCGACGGTGCCCATGGGCGTCGCTATCCTCCTTGGAGGCGTCGCCGGGATTCTTCACGACCTATACTCCCGGATCAAGTTCTTGAAGGAAATATGCCCTAGAGGCCATAATAAAGTTATTATTTATATTTACTTATATTATGATAAATGTTTATTATTCATGCTAGAATTGTATTAACTGGAAACTTAGTACATGTGTGAATACATAGACAAACAGTATGTCCCTAGTGTGCCTCTACTAGACTAGCTCGTTAATCAAAGATGGTTAAGTTTCCTCACCATAGACATGTGTTGTCATTTGATGAACGGGATCACACCATTAGAGAATGATGTGATGGAAAAGACCCATCCATTAGCTTAGCATAATGATCGTTTAGTTTTATTGCTATTGCTTTCTTCATGACTTATACATGTTCCTCTGACTATGAGATTATGCAACTCCCGAATACCGTAGGAACACCTTGTTTGATATCAAACGTCACAATGTAACTGGGTGATTATAAAGATACTCTACAGGTGTCTCTGACGGTGTTTGTTGAGTTGGCATAGATCGAGATTAGGATTTGTCACTCCGTGTATCGGAGAGGTATCTCTAGGCCCTCTCGGTAATGCACATCATTATAATCCTTGCAAGCAATGTGACTAATGAGTTAGTTATGGGATGATGCATTACAGAACAAGTAAAGAGACTTGCCGGTAACGAGATTGAACTAGGTATGTGGATACCGACGATCGAATCTCGGGCAAGTAACATACCAATGACAAAGGGAATGATGTATATTGTTATGCGGTTTGACCAATAAAGATCTTCGTAGAATATGTAGGAGCCAATATGAGCATCCAGGTTCCGCTATTGGTTATTGACCAAAGATGTGTCTCGGTCATGTCTACATAGTTATCGAACCCGTAGGGTCTGCACGCTTAACGTTCGATGACGATTTGTATTATGAGTTATGTGATTTGATGACCGAAGTTTGTTCGGAGTCCCGGATGAGATCACGGACATGACGAGGAGTCTCTAAATGGTTGAGAGGTAAAGATTCATATATTAGAAGGTTGCATTCGGACACCGGAATGGTTTCGGGAAGTTTTGGATAAGTTTCGGAGTACCGGGGGTTACCGGAACCCCCCGGGTAGTGAATGGGCCATCATGGGCCTTAACGGAGGAGAGAGGGCCAGCCAAGGAGGTGGTGCCCTCCTTTCCAATCCGAATTGGACAAGGGGTGGGGTGATAACCCACAAGTATAGGGGATCAATTGTAGCTCTTTTCGATAAGTAAGAGTGTTGAACCCAACGAGGAGCAGAAGGAAATGACAAGTGGTTTTCAGTAAGGTATTGTTTGCAACTGTTGAAATTGTAAGTGGCGAGTAGTTTGATAGCAAGATAATTTGTAACGAGCAAGTAACGATAATAGTAACAAGTATGCAGCAAGGTAGCCCAATCCTTTTGAGGCAAAGGACAGGCCAAAATGGTCTCTTATAATAAGCAAAGCGTTCTTGAGGGTACACGGGAATTTCATTTAGTCACTTCCATTATGTTGGTTCGATTTGTGTTCGCTACTTTGATAATTTGATATGTGGGTGGATCGGTGCTTAGCTGCTGTTTTTACTTGAACAGACCTCCTACTTATGATTAACCCTCCCGCAAGCATTCGCAACTACGAGAAAAGTATTAAGAATAAATTCTAACTACAACATTAAACTTTTGGATCCAATCAGTCCCTTACGAAATAGCGCATAAACTAGGGTTTAAGCTTCTGTCACTCTCGTAACACACCATCTAATTGCTACTCCACAATGCATTCCCTTAGGCCCAAATATGGTGAAGTGTCATGTAGTCGACGTTGACACAACACCACTAAGGGAATCACAACATACATACTATCAAAATATCAAACACACATCAAGTTCACATGATTACTTGCAACACGATTTCTCCCGTGACCTCAAGAACAAAAGTAACTACTCACAAATGATAAACATGTTCATGATCAGAGGAGTATTAAATAGCATAATGGATCTGAACATATAATCTCCCACCAAATAAACCATATAGTAATCAACTACAAGATGTAATCAACACTACTAGTCGCCCACAAGTACCAATCTATAGTTCCGGTAACAAGATTGAACACAAGAGATGAACTAGGGTTTGGGAGAGTTGTTAGTGAGGTTGATGACGATGATTTCCCCCTCCGGGAGGGAAGTTCCCCCGGCGGAATCGCTCCGACGGAGGGCAAAAGTGCTCCTGCCCAAGTTCCGCCTTGAGGCGGCGGTGCTCCGTCCGAAAAGTCTTCTCTTTATTTTTTCTAGGTCAAAATGACTCATATACCAAAAGATGGGCACCGGAGATGGGCCGAGGAGGCCACAACCCACTAGGGCACGCCTGGGGGGCCTGGCGCGCCCAGGTGGGTTGTGCCCACCTGGTGGCTCCCCTCTGGTGTTCATTGGCTCCAGTATTTCTTAAAAAATCCATAAAAAATCTATGTGAAGTTTCAGATTATTTGGAGTTGTGCAGAATAGGTGGCCTGGCATAGCTTTTCCAGGTCCAGATTTCCAGCTGCCGGAATTCTCCCTCTTGGCGTGTTCCTTGCAAATTTTGAGAGAAAAGGCATTAGAATTACTCAAAAAAGCATTATTATGGATAAAAACATTATAAATAACAGTAAGAAAACATGATGCAAAATGGACGTATCATGGGGGCGGCGCCCCCTTTCCCTCTCCAACTCCTTCTCTCTTTCCCCCTTTGCCACTCCAGAAAAGGAAAAAAAATGAGAGGGGAATCCTACTAGGATTAGGGAGTCCTAGTAGGACTCCCCATATTTGGCGCGCCCCTAGGGGGCCGGCCTCCTCTTCTCCCCCTTTATATATGGAGGCGGGGGGCACCCCAAAGTCACAACAGACATCTCTTAGCTGTGTGCGGTGCCCCCCTCCACTGTTTACCACCTCGGTCATATCGTCATAGTGCTTAGGCAAAGCCCTGCATCGGTAACTTCATCATCACTATCGCCACACCGTCGTGCTGACGGAACTCTCCCTCGTCCTCAACTGGATCAAGAGCTTGAGGGACGTCATCGTGTTGAACGTGTGCTGAACACGGACGTGCCGTACGTTCAGTGCTAGGATCGGTTGAATCGTGAAGACGTTCGACTACATCAACCGCGTTACTAAAGCTTCTGCTTTCGGTCAACGAGGGTACGTGGATAGATCTTGCGTGATCGTAGGATTTTTTTGAAATACCGCTTTCCCCAATAGTGGCATCCGAGCCAGGTCTATGCGTAGAAGTTATATGCATGAGTAGAATACAAAGAGTTGTGGGTGATAATAGTCATAATGCTTACCACCAAAGTCTTACTTTGATTCAGCGGTATTGTTGGATGAAGCGGCCCAGACCGACATTACATGACCGTGTGCATGAGACTGGTTCTACCGACGAGCTTCGCACTTTAGGTGGCTGGCGGGTGTCTGTTTCTCCAACTTTAGTTGAATCGAGTTTGACTATGGCCGGTCCTTGTTGAAGGTTAAAACAACACACTTGACGAAAAATCGTATTGGTTTTGATGCGTAGGTAAGAATGGTTCTTGCTAGAAGCCTGTAGCAGCCATGTAAAACTTGCAACAACAAAGTAGAGGACGTCTAACTTGTTTTTGCAGGGCATGTTGTGATGTGATATGGTTAAGACGTGATGAGATATAAATTGTTGTATGAGATGATCATGTTTGTAAAAGTTATCGGCAACTAGCAGGAGCCATAGGGTTGCTGCTTTATTGTATGACATGCAATCGCCATGTAATTGCTTTACTTTATCACTGAGCGGTAGCGATAGTCATGGAAGCAATAGTTGGCGAGACGACAACGATGCTACGATGGAGATCAAGGTGTCAAGACGGTGATGATGGAGATCATGACGGTGCATTGGAGATGGAGATCAAAGGCACAAGATGATGATGGCCATATCATGTCACTTATATTGATTGCATGTGATGTTTATCCTTTATGCATCTTATTTTGCTTAGTACATCGGTAGCGTTATAAGATGATCTCTCACAAAATTTCAAGGTATAAGTGTTCTCCCTGAGTATGCACCGTTGCCACAGTTCGTCGTGCCGAGACACCACATGATGATCGGGTGTGATAAGCTCTACGTTCACATACAACGGGTGCAAGCCAGTTTTGCACGTGCAGAATACTTGGGTTAAACTTGACGAGCCTAGCATATGTAGATATGGCCTCGGAACACTGAGACCGAAAGGTCGAGCGTGAATCATATAGTAGATATGATCAACATAGTGATGTTCACCATTGAAAAATACTCCATCTCACGTGATGATCGGACATGGTTTAGTTGATATGGATCACGTGATCATTTAGATGACTAGAGGGATGTCTATCTAAGTGGGAGTTCTTAAGTAATATGATTAATTGAACTTTAATTCATCATGAACTTAGTACCTGATAGTATTTGCATGTCGATGTTATTGTAGATCAATTGCCCGTGCTACCGTTCCCTTGAATTTTAATGGATTCCTAGAGAAAGCTAAGTTGAAAGATGATGGTAGCAACTACACGGGCTGGGTCCGTATCTTGAGGATTATCCTCATTGTTGCATAGAAGAATTACATCCTGGAAGCACCGCTAGGTGCAAGACCCGCTGCAGGAGCAACGTCGGACGTTGTGAACGTCTGGCAGAGCAAAGCTGATGACTACTCGATAGTTCAGTGTGCCATGCTTTACGGCTTAGAATTGGGACTTCAAAGACGTTTTGAACGTCATGGATCATATGAGATGTTCCAGGAGTTGAAGTTAATATTTCAAGCAAATGTTCAAATTGAGAGATATGAAGTCTCCAATAAGTTCTATAGCTGCAAGATGGAGGAGAATAGTTCTGTCAGTGAACATATACTCAAAATGTCTGGGTACCACAACCACTTGACTCAACTGGGAGTTAATCTTCTTAATGATAGTGTCATTGACAGAGTTCTTCATGTTGGGGAACGCAGTATTTCAAAAATTTCATCTACGATCACACAAGATCTATCTAGGAGACGCATAACAATGAGAGGGGAGAGTGTGTCTATGTACCCTCGTAAACTGAAAGCGGAAGCGTTTAGTAACATGGTTGATCTAGTCGAGCGTCTTCGCGATCCAACCGATCAAGTACCGAATGCACGACACCTTCATGATCTGCACACGTTCAGCTCGGTGACATCCATCGAACTCTTGATCCAGTTGATGCTGAGGAGAGTTTCGTCAGCACAACGGCGTGGTGATGGTGATGATGATGTTACCGACGCAGGGCTTCGCCTAAGCACTACGACGATATGACCAAGGTGTGTAACTGTGGAGGGGGGCACCACACATGGCTAAAAGATCAATTTGTGTGTCTATGGGGTGCCCCCTCCCACGTATATAAAGGGGGAGGGAGGAGGAGGCTGGCCAAGGGTGGCGCGCCCAAGGGGAGGAGTCCTACTCCAAGTAGGATTCACCCCCCTTTCCTACTTCCACAAGGAGAAGGGGGAAGGAGTAGATGAAGAGAAGGAAAGGAGGGCCGCCCCTAGCCCTAGTCCAATTCCGTTTGGGCTAGAGGGGAGGGGCGCACCACTCCTTGGCCTGCCTCCTCTCTTCCACCATTAGGCCCATGAGGCCCAATAACTTCCCGGGGGGGGGGGGTTCGGTAACCCCCGGTACTCCGAAACTCATCCGAAACGTCCCAAACCATTCCGGTGTCCGAATGTAACCTTCCAATATATGAATCTTCATGTCTCAACCATTTTGAGACTTCTTGTCACGTCCGTGATCTCATCCGAGACTGCAAACAACCTTCGGTCATCAAATCACATACACTCATAATACAAATCATCATCGAACGTTAAGCGTGCGGACCCTACGGGTTCAAGAACTATGTAGACTTGACGGAGACACATCTCCGGTCAATAACCAATAGCGTAACCTAGATGCTCATATTGGTTCCTACATATTCTACGAAGATCTTTATCGGTCAAACCGCATAACAACATACGTTGTTCCCTTTGTCATCGGTATGTTACTTGCCCAAGATTCGATCGTAGGTATCATCTTACCTTGTTCAATCTCGTCACCGGCAATTCTCTTTACTCGTTCCGTAATGCAACATCCTAGGACTAACTCATTAGTCACATTGCTTGCAAGGCTCATAGTGATGTGCATTATCGAGAGAGCCCAGAGATACCTCTCCGATACATGGAGTGACAAATCCTAATCTGGATCTATGGAAACTCAACAAACACCATCGGAGACACCTGTAGAGCATCTTTATAATCACCCAGTTACGTTGTGACGTTTGATAGCACACAAGGTGTTTCTCCAGTATTTGGGAGTTGCATAATCTCATAGTCATAGGAACATGTATAAGTCATCAAGAAAGCAATAGCAGAAAAACTAAACGATCATTATGCTAAGCTAATGGATGGGTCTTGTCCATCACATCATTCTCTAATGATGTGATCCCGTTCATCACATGACAACACATGTCTATGTCTAGGAAACTTAACCATCTTTGATTAACGAGCTAGTCAAGTAGAGGCATACTAGGGATACTCTGTTTGTCTATGTATTCACACATGTACTAAGTTCCCGGTTAATACAATTCTAGCATGAATAATAAACATTTATGATCATATAAGGAAATATAAATAACAACTTTATTATTGCATCTAGGGAACATTTCCGTCAGTCCCCCACTTGCACTAGAGTCAATAATCTAGATTACATAGTAATGATTCTAACACCCATGGAGTCTTGGTGTTGGTCATGTTTTGCTCGTGAGAGAGGCTTAGTCAACAGGTCTGCAACATTCAGATCCGTATGTATCTTGCAAATCTCTATGTCTCCCTCCTTGACTTGATCGCAGATGGAATTGAAGCGTCTCTAGATGTGCTTGGTTCTCTTGTGAAATCTGGATTCCTTTGCCAAGGGAATTGCACCAGTATTTTCACAAAAGATTTTCATTGGACCCGATGCACTACGTATTACATCTAGATCGGATATGAACTCCTTCATCCAGACTCCTTCATTTTCTGATTCTGAAGCAGCTATGTATTCCGCTTCACACGTAGATCCCGCCATGACACTCTACTTAGAACTGCACCAACTGACAGCTCCACCATTCAATAAAAATACATATCCGGTTTGTGACATAGAGTCATCCGGATCAGTGTCAAAGCTTGCATCGACATAACTGTCTATGACGAGCTCTTTGTCACCTCCATAAATGAGAAATATACCCTTAGTCCTTTTCAAGTATTTCAGGATGTTCTTGACCGCTGTCCAGTGATCCACTCCAGGATTACTTTGGTACCTTCCTTCTAAACTAATAGCAAGGCACACATCAGGTCTGGTACACAGCATTGCATACATGATAGAACCTATGGCTGAGGCATAGGGAATGACTTTCATTTTCTCTCTATCTTCTGCAGTGGTCGGGCATTGAGTCTGACTCAACTTCACACCTTGTAACATAGGCAAGAACCCTTTCTTTGACTGATCCATTTTGAACTTCTTCAAAACTTTATCAAGGTATGTGCTTTGTGAAAGTCCAATTAAGCGTCTTGATCTATCTCTATAGATCTTGATGCCCAATATATAAGCAGCTTCACCGAGGTCTTTCATTGAAAAATTCTTATTCAAGTATCCTTTTATGCTATTCAGAAATTCAGTATCATTTCTGATCAATAATATGTCATCCACATATAATACCAGAAATGCTACGGATCTCCCACTCACTTTCTTGTAAATACAGGCTTCTCCAAAAGTCTGTATAAAACCATATGCTTTGATCACACTATCAAAGCGTATATTCCAACTCCGAGAGGCTTGCACCAGTCCATAAATGGATCGCTGGAGCTTGCACAGTTTGTTAGCACCTTTTGAATCGACAAAACCTTCTGGTTGCATCATATACAACTCTTCTTTAAGATATCCATTAAGGAATGCAGTTTTGACATCCATTTGCCAAATTTCATAATCATAAAATGCAGCAATTGCTAACATGATTCAGATAGACTTAAGCATCGCTACGGGTGAGAAATCTCATTGTAGTCAACTCCTTGAACTTGTCGAAAACCTTTCACAACAAGTCGAGCTTTGTAGACAATAATATTACCGTCAACATCAGTCTTCTTCTTGAAGATCCATTTATTCTCTATGGCTTGCCGATCATCGGGCAAGTCAACCAAAGTCCATACTTTGTTCTTATACATGGATCCCATCTCAGATTGCATGGCCTCTAGCCATTTTGCGGAATCTGGCCTCATCTTCGCTTCCTCATAGTTCGTAGGTTCATCATGGTCAAGTAACATGACCTCTAGAACAGGATTACCGTACCACCCTAGTGCGGATCTTGCTCTGGTTGACCTATGAGGTTCGGTAGTAACTTGATCAGAAGTTTCATGATTATCATCATTAGCTTCCTCACTAATTGGTGTATGAATCACTGGAACTAGTTTCTATGATGGACTACTTTCCACTAAGGTAGAAGGTACAGTTACCTCATCAAGTTCCACTTTCCTCCTACTCACTTCTTTCGAGAGAAACTCCTTCTCTAGAAAGGATCCATTCTTAGCAATGAATATCTTGCCTTCGGATCTGTGATAGAAGGTGTACCCAACAGTCTCTTTGGGTATCCTATGAAGACACATTTCTTCGATTTAAGTTCAAGCTTATTAGGTTGAAGCTTTTTCACATAAGCATCGCAGCCCCAAACTTTAAGAAAAGACAACTTGGATTTCTTGCCAAACCACAGTTCATATGGTGTCGTCTCAAAGGATTTAGATGGTGCCCTATTTAACGTGAATGCAGTTGTCTCTAAAGCATAACCCCAAAACGATAGCAGTAAATTAGTAAGAGACATCATAGATCGCACCATATCTAATAAAGTGCGGTTATGACGTTCGGACACACCATTATGCTGTGGTGTTCCAGGTGGCGTGAGTTGCGATACTATTCCACATTGTTTCAAATGAAGACCAAACTCATAACTCAAATATTCACCTCCACCATCAGATTGTAGAAACTTAATCTTCTTGTTACGATGATTTTCCACTTCACTCTGGAATTCTTTGAACTTTTCAAATGTTTCAGACTTATGTTTCATCAAGTGGATATACCCATATCTAATAACGATACCCGCCACGAGCATCAGCACTCATCGGACCGCATACATCAGTATGTATTATTTCCAATAAGTCAGTTGCTCGCTCCATTATTCTGGAGAACGGAGTCTTAGTCATCTTGGCGATGAGGCATGGTTCGCAAGCATCAAGTGATTCATAATCAAGTGATCCCAAAAGCCCATCAGCATGGAGTTTTTTCACGCGCTTTACACCAATATGACCTAAATGGCAGTGCCACAAATAAGTTGCACTATCATTATTAAACTTGTATCTTTTGGCTTCAATACTATGAATATGTGTATCACTACTATCGAGATTCAATAAAAATAGACCATTCATCAAGGGTGCATGACCATAAAAGATTTACTCATATAAATAGAATAACCATTATTCTCTGATTTAAATGAATAACCGTCCCGCATCAAACAAGATCCAGATATAATGTTCATGCTTAGCGCTGGCACCAAATAACAATTATTCAGGTCTACAACTAATCCCGAAGGTAGATGTAGAGGTAGCATGCCTACCGCGATCACATCGACTTTGGAACCATTTCCCACGCGCATCGTCACCTCATCCTTAGCCAATCTTTGCTTAATGTGTAGCCCCTGTTTCGAGTTGCAAATATGAGAAACAGAACCAGTATCAAATACCCAGGCGCTACTGCGAGCATTAGTAATGTACACATCAATAACATGTATATCAAATATACCTTTCACTTTGCCATCCTTCTTATCCGCCAAATACTTGGGGCAGTTCCGCTTCGAGTGACCAGTCCCTTTGCAGTAGAAGCACTCAGTCTCAGGCTTAGGTCCAGACTTGGGCTTCTTCACTTGAGTAACAACTTGCTTGCCGTTCTTCTTGAAGTTCCCCTTCTTCCCTTTGCCCTTCTTCTTGAAACTAGTGGTCTTGTTGACCATCAACACTTGCTGATCCTTCTCGATTTCTACCTCTGCAACCTTTAGCATTGCGAAAAGCTCAGGAATTGTCTTATCCATCCCTTGCATATTATAGTTCATCATGAAGCTTTTGTATCTTGGTGGCAGTGATTGAAGAACTCTGTCAATGACACTATCATTAGGAAGATTAACTCCCAATTGAGTCAAGTGGTTGTGGTACCCAGACATTCTGAGTATATGTTCACTGACAGAACTATTCTCCTTCATCTTGCAGCTATAGAACTTATTGGAGACTTCATATCTCTCAATCCGGGCATTTGCTTGAAATATTAACTTCAACTCCTGGGACATCTCATATGCTCCATGATGTTCAAAACATCGTTGAAGTCCCGATTCTAAGCCATAAAGCATGGCACACTAAACTATCGAGTAGTCATCAGCTTTGCTCTGCCAGACGTTCATAACATCTGGAGTTGCTCCTGCAGCGGGCTTTGCACCTAGCGGTGCTTCCAGGACGTAATTCTTCTGTGCAGCAATGAGGATAATCCTCAAGTTACGGACCCATTCCGTGTAGTTGCTACCATCATCTTTCAACTAAGCTTTCTCTAGGAATGCATTAAAATTCAAAGGAACTGTAGCGCGGGCCATTTATAGACATGCAAAATACTATCAGGTACTAAGTTCATGATAAATTAAAGTTCAATTAATCATATTACTTAAGAACTCCCACTTAGATAGACATCCCTCTAGTCATCTAAATGATCACGTGATCCATATCAACTAAACCATGTCCGATCATCACGTGAGATGGAGTAGTTTTCAATGGTGAACATCACTATGTTGATCGTATCTACTATATGATTCACGCTCGACCTTTTGGTCTTAGTGGTCCGAGGCCATATTTGCATATGCTAGGCTCGTCAAGTTTAAACTGAGTATTCTGCTTGTGCAAAACTGGCTTGCACCCGTTGTATGTGAACGTAGAGATTATCACACCCGATCATCATGTGGTGTCTCGGCACGACGAACTGTGGCAACAGTGCATACTCATGGAGAACACTTATACCTTGAAATTTTGTGAGAGATCATCTTATAACGCTACCGACGTACTAAGCAAAATAAGATGCATAAAAGATAAACATCACATGCAATCAATATAAGTAATATGATATTGCCATCATCATCTTGTGCCTTTGATCTCCATCTCCAAAGCATCGTCATGATCACCATTGTGATCGGCTTCACACCTTGATCTCCATCGTAGCATCATTGTCGTCTCGCCAACTATTGCTTCTACGACTATCGCTGCCGCTTAGTGATAAAGTAAAGCAATTACATGGCGATTGCATTTCATACAATAAAGCGACAACCATATGGCTCCTGTCAGTTGCCGATAACTTTTACAAACATGATCATCTCATACAACAATTTATATATCATCACGTCTTGACCATATCACATCACAACATGCCCTGCAAAAACAAGTTAGACGTCCTCTACTTTGTTATTGCAAGTTTTACGTGGCTGCTACGGGCTACTAGTAAGAACCGTTCTTACCTACGCATCAAAAACCACAATGATTTTTCGTCAAGTTTGATGTTTCAACCTTCAACAAGGATCGGGCGTAGTCAATCTCGATTCAACTAAAGCTGGAGAAACAGACACCCACTAGCCACCTATGTGCGAAGCACGGCAGTAGAACTAGTCTCATGAACAAGGTCATGTAATGTCGGTCTGGGCCGCTTCATCCAACAATACCGCCGAATCAAAGTATGACATGCTGGTAAGTAGTATGACTATTATCGCCCACAACTCTTTCTGTTCTACTCGTGCATATAACATCTACGCATAGACCTGGCTCTGATACCACTGTTGGGGACGCGGTATTTCAAAATTTTCACCTACGATCACGCAAGATCTATCTAGGAGATGCATAGCAACGAGAGGGGATACTGTGTCTACGTACCCTCGTAGACCGAAAGCAGAAGTGTTTAGTAATGCGGTTGATGTACACTGGTGCGCGTCGGTCCTAAACGAACGGTTTAAAAGCCCTTTCCGCGACGGCATTTGGAACCATTGCCAAGTGAGTGTGGGCGATAGGGGGGTCCTTCCCACACGACCCAGAAACCGCTGGGGATAGGGCCCCTATAGTACACCTACTCGTTTATGCTCGCATTGCCATCACGGTTGGTATTCTATGGTGCTACATTTACAATGCGTGGCCCATCACAAATGGCTCACTATTATAGAATGTGTATGATGTGCGGCCCATCACAAATGGTTCATCGTTAAGAATATTAGCTAATTGTCGTACGAGTGTCGGACAGGATTACAAAATGTCGGACCATCGTAACATCGTCGTACACGACAACTATCGCACACACTATTCTATGGTGCAATGTTTACGATGCATACTTCATAAGAAACAGTTCATGGTTGCGAATCGTGTACGATAAGGCAACTAACACAAATGTTTAGTTTGCCCGCACCGTTTGTGATATTGTCTGACATCGCACACGCTTTGCAAACGGCAACTGTGTGCATGCTTGCACATGTTTCCTCTCTGTGAACTGTCTCGGATTATGGTGCATATTGCAAACATTTGTGCTTTACCAACCGTGTGTGCCATAACAACCTGGAGAGTGTAATTTCACCGTAATTTAATTGCTGCTTTTCCAAATTGTACCGGATTTAGATTTGAATTTGAATGTATGCTACAACTTTATTCATATCCATCAGGTTCAAACAACCAATGCATTATTCGATTCATAGGTACATATGTTCAAGAATTACATAAGAACCAAATAAAGAATGATGAATCACAGTTGTATACTTGTACTATTAAATACGGTAAAGAAAGAGGCAAAATATATTTTGTTTGCTGAACAAGGTGAAGCGGAATGCCCATATTGTGCCCTCCTCCATGCAGAAGGCACACACGACTCTAGTCCCACCCCTTGTGATGGTCGACTGCCCATCCTTCACGATCTTCATGAAAACATCTAGATAATCATCGTGTACTCGTAGAAAAACTTCAACCTTTGCATGCTCACCAATCATGTAGTTTGAGAGGTAATCTTGTGTAAACTGCATATTAGATGAATTATCTGCATATTAGATAATCATCGGTATGTGGTAATCCATTTGAAATCTCTAAAAAGAACAAATATTTAGGAACGGAGGGAGTATCTTATAACATCCAATATACTCACATATTAGATGAATTAACATCCTATATTATGGGCCGCAAGGAGTTTAGTTCGTTCTTAAAAATTATCTGCTGTTGTATCCACGGGTTACAGTTAGTCTGAGCTAGTTCGGGCTCAAATAGCCCTAAAGTATATCTAAACATGAGGGCTAGTTTGAGCTAGTTGCACCTATAACCCACCAAAAAAAACTAGTATCCAACCCAAGAGGTGCTAATTGGAGCTAGTTCTCCTAGTGCATTTATTGTCAATCTAACCCTGCCATCCAAACAAATCTTTGGATGGAGTTAGTTCAGGGTTAGTAATGAGCTAGAAACTAACTCTAACCTCTAGCTAAGTTGAGTATCCAAACAGGGCTGTGTTGTTGCTATTGCTGCTGCTGCTCTTCTACGTATATCTAGACATCATTAGAACATTAATGTAACACTCTTCCTTGTTGCTATGTAGCCTAGGATTGCATATTTAGACATTAAGTACAGTGCATGTTGCTATGTAGCCTCAAATATATTACATATGGCCCTAGTTAACCTAAGGAAAAATGGGTTGCAGATATATTCAGTTAAAAGTCCGATTCACCGATTAGTCCCTTATCAGCCGCCGGCTTATATGGTACCAGCTACGGATATCCTGAACAGTGAGCAGATATAAGCAATGGGATGAAACTAACCTTGATGGAAAACAACAACTGTTCCCAAAATTGCCCTATGTAGGTACATCAAGAAGCATGTTAAGCACAACAAGCTAAACATCATCCAAAATTACACATGACAAACAAAATAATCTCCAAAAGATAGCTTCAGTGTGCAGGTTTAAGAACGCTAGTAAAGCAAAACAAGTGGAAAGGTGTGCTAACTACAACAGGCCTAACATTTAACAACAAGCAAATATGGTCATTCAAACTGGTATTGTGCCGGTCTAAGTACACTGGTTATGGTTAAATAAAAATGGAAAGGCGTGTTAACTACAAGATGCAACAACCAAATGTAGTCATTCATAGTGGTATTGTTGAAACTGGTACTGATGAAATTGAACTGCACAGTTCATACTTGCACATATAGAACATCACGTTGTGAATAACTGGAATAAACAAGGCATACCACGAACAACCAAAGATAGCATTTGAAACTGAACATATGCTAACTACAAACAACCGAACAATCAAAAAACTTTAATAGAGGCATATGCTAGCTATAACAGGCTTAACAGCAAGCAAATATATGCATTCCTATCGGTATGTTTAAAACTGGATTGATGAAATGTACTGCACAGTAAATAATTGCACATATAAAGCATCACATTGTGAAAAACTGAAATAAACAAACCATGGGTTTCCTCACTTGTCACAGATGGGCTCGTTCCCGTGGGAACAGAACGGACCCTAGATGCGTTCCATGTTGTCGCAAATTGGCTCCTTCCCCTTGGAAGAGCACGGCTATAGGGTGCCCTCCCTGATGTCACAGACGGACGCTTTCCCCTTGGAAGAGCACATGGGATCTTTCCCCTTGGAAGAGCCGGAGAGGGTGCCCTCCTCGTGGTCGCCGTCGATGAGGTCTGACTTGGAAGCTGTGGATCCCAAGCCAACGTTGTAGAACGTGTCCTTCAGAAATGAAAAAAGGGGCTTGATGGTGATGTAGAATGGCAAATCGTTGACAGCGAGCCAGAGGAGATCAGTGGCGGGGCCATGGATGAGATCGACGGTGGTTGAACCTGAGGGGTTGGGTGTGGGCCACTTAACCTGTGACACAGCCCGCCTCAGGGCGTCGCTATCAATGACCTCGATGTCGTGGCCGGTGGACAAGACATGCCCGCATACTCTAGCCCGCTGCTTGACTGCCTGCCGCTAGTAATGGTCGTCAGCTTCCTCGGCGACGTCGGGCGAAGAGACCGCTATACACCTCTTTTGGGCCAGTCGCTCCTCGAGCTCCACGAGAAGCGTAGCCGGGCTTAGCCTGCGACGCTCTAGAGTGGGGGATGGGGATCTATGGCAAATGGGGCGTTTGGCAGGCGTCATCTAAGAAACTCAGGGCGGCCTGGGTATGGAGATCGGTGGGTAAGTTGCATGGGCAAACCGGCAGATGTTGACAATGGAGGCCTTGTGGCGGCGATGGCGGGGACTTTGCTAGGGTTTCGAGCGAGGGAGTGTGTGTGTGTTTGTGTTTGTGTGTGCGCACGCCCGAGGAGGTTTTGGTGTGTGTGTGTGTGTGGAGGAGGGCGCGGGGTGTTTGAGGAAATGATGCAAGTACTGAAAATTTTACTACACGGGAGTGAAATGTCGTGCTATTAGAAATTTTGATGACAGTGCATCACACACGGTGTGGAGATAATAACCATGTGTTATGAAAAAGAAAAACCCTCGAGGCGGGCAGATATTTTCGATGCAGGCGGGATTGGGAACAAGAAACATCGCACACGGTCCGGAGATAACAACCATGTGTCATGAAACAGAAAAAACCCTTGAAGCGGGCAGATATTTTTGAGAGGGGGAGCCTCATGGAGCCCAATGTACTATGTGTCTATGCGGATGTGTGCGTGACAGGTGCACCGGCATGGCACACGGTTAGTTTGAGTGAACCGTGTCTATTGCGTCATTCGACTTATCTAATGTTCATAAATTTGGCGAAAAATGACGCAGGAGAGTGTCCGAACATGAACACACTTGCATGTGGACCAAATTTATGTATCAATAGGGTGGTTTGATTTTCAAATACCAAATACAATTTCGATGTGGCACCTCTCTCGCAAAGCACACGGTATTGCTTGTTCCCACTGTCTCGTGTCGGCACGAAGGGAATCCTAAGCTATGAATGCATGCCCCTCCCCCTCAATCGAGGTTCACCTAGCAAAGTGCAAAGTAGCTAGCAGCCCCCCTCCTCCCTCGTGTCGGCACGAAGGGAATCCTAAGCTATATATGAATGCATGCACCCTCCCCCTCAACCGAGGTTCACCTAGCAAAGTGCGAAGTAGCTAGCAGCCCCCCTCCTCCCTCGTGTCAGCACGAAGGGAATCCTAAGCTGTATATGAATGCATGCCCCCCAACCGAGGTTCACCGTAGCAAAGTGAGAAGTATCTAGTAGCCCCTCCCTCATGTCGGCACGAAGGAAATCCTAAGCTATGAATGCATGCCCCCCAACCGAGGTTCACCTAGCGAAGTGTGAAGTAGAGCTAGCAGCCCCCCTCCCTCGTGTCGGCACGAAGGGATTCCTAAGCTATGAATGCATGCCCCCCCAACCGAGGTTCACCTAGAAAAGTGCGAAGTAGCTGGCAGCCCCCTCCCCCGTGTCGGCACGAAGGGAATCCTAGCTAAGCTATGAATGCATGCCCTCCCCCCAACCGAGGTTCACCCTAGCAAAGTGCGAAGTAGCTAGCAGCCACCCCTCCCTTGTGTCAGCACGAAGGGAATCCTAAGCTATGAATGCACATGGCCCCCTCCCCCAACCGAGGTTCACCTAGCAAAGTGCGAAGTAGCTAGCAGCCCCCCTCGTGTCGGCACGAAGGGAATCCTAAGCTATGAGCATGCCCCCCCAATCGAGGTTCACCAAGCAAAGTGCGAAGTAGCTAGCAGTCCGCCATGCCCCTCGTGTCGCCACAAAGGGAATCCTAATTAAGCTATAAATGCATGACCCCCAACCGAGGTTCACCTAACAAAGTGCGATGTAGCACCCCCCCACACACACTTTCAGTCGGCGGGCCAGAGAGGCATATATCTCACCAAGATGGATCGTAAAACGGACAAAGAATAATCCACCTTGGTCGTACAACCTCTCTCTTGTTGTTGGTCAAAGTGATGGCCATCCATGCGACCCCGGAGATGGGCTAGCTCACCAATAATCACGCAAGTAGCTAGTCCCCAAAGAGAACCACTACATGTGTGTGGCCCAAACATATGTATGGAGAGGTGTGTTTTTGAGTAACAATGAACACCTTTGATGTGGCACCGTGATTTCGAACTAGAAATCCCCACACTGAGTGAGGGTTAGGTTGACGATGCATATGTATGTTACACCACACTTCAAGCCAACGACGGGGATTCATATATGCATGCATGCATGCATAGTATATGCGCTCAAACTTAATTAGGTCTGAATCTCACCATGACCTATACTACGATAACACTAACCAAATGAAGAATCTGCCATGGTAACCTATCTTGTTGTTGGTCAAGGTGATCATGGATGTCCACACGGGCCCACGAATATATAGGCTTGTCGCCGATAACCACGCGAGGGAGTGTATCGTTCGAAGGCAACCACTGCATGCATATGTATGGAGGTGATGCGTGCATGCATGTTTGAATACACAACATTGATCTGGCGCGTGTGTCAAAAATCGTACACTAGCTCCCCACACAGAGCGAGATCGGTTCATGATGGTGTCGTTGTACTAGCCACTTCGACTCGATGGAAGGGATTCATGCGTTGATAACCCACAAGTATAGTGAATCACAACAGTTTTCGAGGGTAGAGTATTCAACCCAAATTTATTGATTCGACACAAGGGGAGCCAAAGAATATTCTCAAGTATTAGCAGCTGAGTTGTCAATTCAACCACACATGGAAACTTAGTATCTGCAGCAAAGTGTTTAGTAGCAAAGTAATATGATAATAGTGATAACGGTAGCAAAATGTAACAGTAGCAAAAGTAGTGTTTTTGGTATTTTGTAGTGATGATAGCAATAGCAATAGAAAAGTAAATAAGCGAAGAACAATATATGGAAAGCTCGTAGGCAATGGATCAGTGATGGAGAATTATGCCGGATGCGGTTCATCATGTAACAATCATAACCTAGGGTGACACAGAACTAGCTCCAGTTCATTGATGTAATGTAGGCATGTATTCCGAATATAGTCATACGTGCTTGTGGAAAAGAACTTGCATGACATCTTTTGTCCTACCCTCCCGTGGCAGCGGAGTCCTTACGGAAACTAAGGGATATTAAGGCCTCCTTTTAATAGAGTACAGGAACAAAGCGTTAACACATAGTGAATACATGAACTCCTCAAACTACGGTCATCACCAGTAAGTATCCCGATTATTGTCACTTCGGGGTTAACGAATCATAACACATAATAGGTGACTATAGACTTGCAAGATAGGATCAAGAACTCTCATATATTGATGAAAACATAATAGGTTCAGATCTAAAATCATGGCACTCGGGCCCTAGTGACAAGCATTAAGCATAGCAAAGTCATATCAACATCAATCTCAGAACATAGTGGATACTAGGGATCAAACCCTAACAAAATTAACTCGATTACATGATAGATCCCATCCAACCCATCACCGTCCAGCAAGCCTACGATGGAATTACTCACGCATGGCGGTGAGCATCATGAAATTGGTGATGGAGGATGGTTGATGATGACGATGGCGAAGGATTCCCCTCTCCGGAGCCCCGAACGGACTCCCGATCAGCCCTCCCGAGAGGTTTTAGGGCTTGGCGGCGGCTCCGTATCGTAAAACGCGATGAATCCTTCTCTTTGATTTTTTTATCCCCGAAACCAAATATATAGAGTTGGAGTTGGAGTTGGAGGAGCTACATGGGGCCCACGAGGTAGGGGGGCGCGCCCTAGGGGGGCAGGCGCACCCCCACCCTCGTGGACAGGTGGTGGGCCCCCTGGCCTTCATCTTTTGCAAGGATTTTTTATATTTTCCGAAAATTTGTTCCGTGAAGATTCAGGTCATTCCGAGAACTTTTGATTCTGCACATAAATAACACCATGGTAATTCTGCTGAAAACAACGTCAGTCCGGGTTAGTTCCATTCAAATCATGCAAGTTAGAGTCCAAAACAAGGGCAAAAGTGTTTGGAAAAGTATATACGACGGAGACGTATCAACTCCCCCAAGCTTAAACCTTTGCTTGTCCTCAAGCAATTGAGTTGACAAACTGAAAGTGATAAAGAAAAACTTTTACAAACTCTGTTTGCTCTTGTTGTTGTAAATATGTAAAGCCAGCATTCAAGTTTTCAGCAAAGATTATAACTAACCACATTCACAATAACACTTAGGTCTCAAGTTTACTCATATCAATGGCAAAATCAACTAGCGAGCAATAATAATAAATCTCGGATGACAGTACTTTCTCAAAACAATCATAATATGATATAACCAGATGGTATCTCGCTAGCCCTTTATGAGACCGCAAAACATAAATGCAGAGCACCTTTAAAGATCAAGGACTGACTAGACATTGTAATTCATGGTAAAAGAGATCCAGTCAAGTCATACCCAATGTAAACTAAAAGTAATGAATGCAAATGACAGCGGTGCTCTCCAACTGGTGCCTTTTAATAAGAAAATGATGACTCAACATAAAACTAAATAGAAAGGCCCTTCGTAGAGGGAAGCAGGGATTTGTAGAGGTGCCAGAGCTCGGTTTTGAAATAGAGGTGAATAATATTTTGAGCGGTATACTTTCATTGTCAACATAACAACCAAGAGATGGCAATATCTTCCATGCTACACACATTATAGGCGGTTCCCAAACAAAATGGTAAAGTTTATACTCCCCCTTCCACCAACAAGCATCAATCCATGGCTTGCTCGAACCAACGAGTGCCTCCAACTAACAAGAGTCCCAGGGGGAGTTTTGTTTGCAATTATTTTGATTTAGTTTACATAGAGCATGGGACTGGGCATCCCGGTGACCAGCCACTTTCTCGTGAGTGAGGAGAGGAGTCCACTCCTCTTGAGAATAACCCACCTAACATGGAAGAGACGGACAGCCCTAGTTGATACATGAGCTCGAGCATACAAAAAAAGATATTTATTTGAAAGTTTAGAGTTTGGCACATGCAAATTTACTTGGAACGGCAGGTAGATACCGTATATAGGTAGGTATGGTGGACTCATATGGAATAACTTTGGGGTTTAAGGAATTGGATGCACAAGCAGTATTCCCGCTTAGTACATGTGAAGGCTAGCAAAAGACTGGGAAGCGACCAGCTAGAGAGCGACAACAATCACGAACATGCATTAAAATTAATCAACACCGAATGCAAGCATGAGTAGGATATAATCCACAATGAACATAAATATCGTGAAGGCTATGTTGATTTTGTTTCAACTACATGCGTGAACATGCGCCAAGTCAAGTCACTTAAATCATTCAGAGGAGGATACCACCCTATCATACCACATCATAACCATTTCAATAGCATGTTGGCACTCAAGGTAAACCATTATCACTCATAGCTAATCAAGCATGGCACAAGAACTATGATCTCTAGTTGTCATTGCAAACATGTTTATTCATAATAGGCCGAATCAGGAACAATGAACTAATCATATTTACAAAAACAAAAGAGGTCGAGTTCATACTAGCCTTTCTCATCTCAGTCAGTCCATCATATATCGTCATAATTGCCTTTCACTTGCATGACCGAACGATGTGAATAATAATAATAGTGCGTGTGCATTGGACTAAGCCGGAATCTGCAAGCATTCAATAAATAGGAGAAGACAAGGCAATATGGGCTCTTTTGTCAAATGAACAATAATGCATATAAGAGCCACTTCAACAATTTAATAATGGTCTTCTCCTATCGACCCCCAAAGAAAGGAAAAGAAATAAAACTATTTACACGGGAAAGCTCCCAACAAGCAAAAGAAGAAAAGGAAATCTTTTTGGGTTTTCTTTTTAATTACTGCTACAAGCATGGAAAGTAAACTTATTAAAAGCTACAACTATTTTTTTGTTTTTTCTTAAGGTTTATTAAACATACAAAGAGAAAGCATAAAAAGGAAATAAACTAGTATGGATGATACAATGAAAAAGTATGAGCACCGACATCTAGCAATGAGTGTGTGAACATGTATATAATGTCGGTGAGAAATACGTACTCCCCCAAGCTTAGGCTTTTGGCCTAAGTTTGTCTATGGCCACGGCTACCCTGGCGGATATCCATAATAGTAGTTGGGGTCGTACTGCGATGCAGCGACGAGCAGCCTCAGCCCTCCTCTCGTACTCATCTACCTCCTCTCTGGTAATAATATATCTTCCTTTTGCCTGATAATCAAAGAAGGCAGGAGCAGGGAGAGTAATACGGACAACACACCGTCTGTCAAAGATTAGTCGATACTGGAGAGGTGATTCATTCCTCTCAACAAACTGGTGGTGAACCATAGCACTAAAGTCTAGGTAAGCAGGAGGTAATTCAATATCATCTTCGCATATGGATACACCAAGAAAATTAGCTATGCGGGTTGCATAAATTCCACCAAAGAAATCTCCATTATATCTATTAAGATGCAACCTACGTGCAACAATGGCTCCCAAATTATAAGATTTGTCTCCTAACACAGCACTCCTAAGAATACTGAGGTCAGGGACACACATGTGACATGCCTCATCTTTACCATTAATGCATCTACCTATGAAGAGAGCAAAATAATGTATAGCAGGAAAGTGAATGCTCCATATGGTAGCTTGTGTTATATCTCTAGATTCCCCCACAATTATACTAGCAAGAAAATCTCTAAATTCATATTTGCGAGGATCCCTGATACTACCCCATTGTGGAAGTTTGCAAGCAGTGGTAAAATCCTCTAAGTCCATAGTGTATGAATTTTCATAAAGATCAAACAGGACAGTTGGAGAATTACGTGAAGATGAAAATTCAAACCTCCTCACAAAGGAACTAGTGAGATGGTGATACTGCTGCACTTCTCTTCCTCGAAGCTCACAAGATCAGCGTTACGCAAATATGCGTTAAATTCTTCCTTAATTCCCGCTTGATCCATAAAGTCCTCAGAAGGCCATTCACAAGGACGCACTGGAGCGTCTCTTGGTGGGTCTTCATCGGCATCACGCATTGCAAGCCTGGGTCCTTGCTTCCTTGAAGAACCACCTTGGAACATTTTCCTAAGCATATTTCTTCCTCTGAAAAATTCTGAATTTTTTTAGTAACTTCAAAATAAAAGTAAACCAAACTCACTAAAATTGCTAGCAACTACTCCTACAAGTTCCTAGAGCCTATATCATGCATCAAAACTACTTGGAACCATATAAATTTGACATGCAAACTCAAGAACATGGTCACCTAGGAAGCACAAATTTGCAATGAATAAAGCACTAGAACAAAAACTAATTGGACCAATGGAGGAGTCACATACCAAGGAACAATCTCCCGAAGCAGTTTTGTGAGAGGTGCTTTGAGCAAGGAGATCGAAAATGGCAGCAAAATGAGCTTGGACTCGGGTATGAACTGGATATTCGTGTTTGTGGGAGGAAGAAGAAGTGTATGGGTCAAAGGATAAGTGGAGGAGGGCCACCATGGGCCCACGAGGCAGGGGGTGCGCCCAGGGGGGTAGGGTGCGCCCTCCACCCTCGTGGGCAGGTGGGTGACCCCCCTGCTGTGTTCTCAGTGCCAAATATTCTCAAATATTCTAGAAAAAATCACATTTAAATTTCAGGGCATTTGGAGAACTTTTATTTTTGGGGTATTTTTATATTGCACGGATAATCAGATAACAGACAGAAAAATACTTATTTTTATTTTATTTAATATAAATAACAGAAAGTAAAAGTGGGATACAGAAGGTTGTGCCTTCTAGTTTCATCCATCTCATGCTCATCAAAAGGAATCCACTAACAAGGTTGATCAAGTCTTGTTAACGAACTCATTCCGAATAACATGGAACCGGAGAAATTTCGAATAACACTATGTTACCTCCACGGGGATATGCACATCCCCAATAATAAGAATATCGTATTTCTTCTTGACAGTAGGAAGAGGAAATTCAAAACCTCCAAATATAATCGATGGAATTTTTCCAATAGAATTGATACTGTGGACTTGATGTTGTTTCCTCGGAAAGTGTACTGTATGCTCATTACCATTAACATGAAAAGTGACATTGCCTTTAGTGCAATCAATAACAGCCCCTGCAGTATTCAAAAAGGGTCTTCCAAGAATAATAGACATACTATCGTCCTTGGGAATATCAAGAATAACAAAGTCCGTTAAAATAGTAACGTTTGCAACTACAACAGGCACATCCTCACAAATACCGACAGGTATAGCAGTTGATTTATCAGCCATTTGCAAAGATATTTCAGTAGGTGTCGACTTATTCAAATCAAGTCTATGATATAAAGAGAGAGGCATAACACTAACACCGGATCCAAGATCACATAAAGCAATTGTAACATAGTTTCTTTTAATGGAGCATGGTATAGTTGGTACACCGGGATCTCCTAGTTTCTTAGGTATTCCACCTTTAAAAGTATAATTAGCATGCATGATGGAAATTTCAGCTTCCGGTATCTTTCTTTTATTTGTAACAATATCTTTCATATACTTAGCATAAGGATTCATTTTGAGCATATCAGTTAATCGCATACGCAAAAAGATAGGTCTAATCATTTCAGCAAAGCGCTCAAAATCCTCATCATCCTTTTTCTTGGATGGTTTGGGAGGAAAATGCATGGGTTTCTGAACCCATGGTTCTCTTTCTTTACCGTGTTGCCTAGCAACAAAAGTCTTTCTTATCATAACGTTGATTCTTTGATTGTGGGTTATCAAGATCAACAGCGAGTTCAATTTCTATATCATTATCATTACTAGGTTGAGCATCATCATGAACATTATTATTAACATTATCACTAGTTTCAGGTGCATTACCAGATTGTGTTTCAGTATCAGAACTAGAGATATCATTTGGATTCTCAGGTGTTTCAGCAATAGGTTCACAAGAAGCATGCAAAGTCCTATCATTTTTCTTTTTCTTCCTTTTAGAAGGATTAGGTGCATCTACATTATTTCTCTGAGAATCTTGCTCAATTCTCTTAGGATGGCCTTCAGGATACAAAGGTTCCTGGGTCATTTTACCACCTCTAGTCATAACTCTAACAACATTATCATTATTCTTACTATTCAATTCATTGAGCAAATCATTTTGATCTTTAAGTACTTGTTCTACTTGAGTGGTAACCATAGAGGCATGTTTACTAATAAGTTTCAGTTCACCTTTGACATTAGCCATATAATCACACAAGTGTCCAAGCATATTTGAATTGTATTTCAATTTTCTACCAAAATAAGCATTAAAATCTTCTTGCTTAACGATAAATTTATCAAACTCATCTAAGCATGGGCTAGGAAACTTAGTAACTGGGATTTCAGCTTCATCATATCTATAGAGAGAATTTACCTTTACTACCTGTGTCGGGTTATCAAGACCATGAGTTTCCTCAATAGGTAATGGATTAAGATCACATGTTTCTTCAACAGGCGGTAAATTAAGATCATGTATTTCTTCAATAGGAGGTAAATTCTTAACATCTTCAGCTTTAATACCTTTTTCTTTCATTGATTTCTTTGCCTCTTGCATATCTTCAGGACTGAGAAATAGAATACCTCTCTTTTTAGGAGTTGGTTTAGGAATAGGCTCAGGAATTGGCTCTGGAGGTGTCCAATTATTTTCATTTGTCAACATATTATTCAATAGAATTTCAGCTTCATTCGGTGTTCTTTCCCTGAAAACAGAACCAACACAATTATCCAGGTAATCTCTGGAAACATCGGTTAGTCCATTATAAAAGATATCAAGTATTTCATTTTTCTTAAGAGGATGATCAGGCAAAGCATTAAGTAATTTGAGAAGCCTCCCCCAAGCTTGTGGGAGACTCTCTTCTTTAATTTGCACAAAATTATATATATCCCTTAAGGCACCTTGTTTCTTATGAGCAGGGAAATATTTAGCAGAGAAGTAATAAATCATATCCTGGGGACTACGCACACAACCAAGATCAAGAGAATTAAACCATGTCTTAGCATCACCCTTTAATGAGAACGGAAATATTTTAAGGATATAAAAGTAGCAAGTTCTCCCATCTTTAGTAAACAGGGCAGCTATATCATTTAATTTAGTAAGATGTGCCACAACAGTTTCAGATTCATAGCCATGAAAAGGATCAGATTCAACCAAAGTAATTATATCAGGATCAACAGAGAATTCATAATCCTTATCAGTAACACAGATAGGTGAAGTAGCAAAAGCAGGGTCAGGTTTCATTCTAGCATTAAGAGATTGCTGATTCCATTTAGCTAATAACCTCTTGAGTTCATATCTATCTTTGCAAGCTAAAATAGCTAAAGAAGCTTCTTTATCAAAAACATAACCCTCAGGAATAACAGGCAAGTCTTCATCATCAATTTCATCAGTATTATCAGATTCAATATTTTCATTCTCTCTAGCCCTAGCAAGTCGTTCATCAAGAAATTCACCAAGTGGCACAGTAGTATCAAGCATAGAAGTAGTTTCATCATAAGTATCACGCATAGCAGAAGTGGCATCATCAATAACATGCGACATATCAGAACGAATAGCAGTAGCAGGTTTAGGTGTCGCAAGCTTACTCATAACAGAAGGTGAATCAAGTGTAGAGCTAGATGGCAGTTCCTTACCCCCCTCGTAGTTGAGGGATAAATCTTGGTTTTTGTATCTCTCAAGTTCTTCATAATGATAAGCACATATAAATCCCAAGTGACTCAAAGAATAGAGCTATGCTCCCCGGCAACAGCGCCAGAAAATAGTCTTGATAACCCACAAGTATAGGGATCGCAACAGTTTTTGAGGGTAGAGTATTCAACCCAAATTTATTGATTCGACACAAGGGGAGCCAAAGAATATTCTCAAGTATTAGCAGCTGAGTTGTCAATTCAACCACACCTGGAAACTTAGTATCTGCAACAAAGTGTTTAGTAGCAAAGTAATATGATAGTAGTGGTAACGGTAGCAAAAAGTAACAGTAGCAAAAGTAGTGTTTTTGGTATTTTGTAGTGATGATAGCAATAGCAACGGAAAAGTAAATAAGCGAAGAACAATATATGGAAAGCTCGTAGGCAATGGATCAGTGATGGAGAATTATGCCAGATGCGGTTTATCATGTAACAATCATAACCTAGGGTGACACAGAACTAGCTCCAGTTCATTGATGTAATGTAGGCATGTATTCCGAATATAGTCATACATGCTTATGGAAAAGAACTTGCATGACATCTTTTGTCCTACCCTCCCGTGGCAGTGAGGTCCTTACGGAAACTAAGGGATATTAAGGCCTCCTTTTAATTGAGTACCAGAACAAAGCATTAACACATAGTGAATACATGAACTCCTTAAACTACGGTCATCACCTGTAAGTATCCTGATTATTGTCACTTCGGGGTTAACGGATCATAACACATAATAGGTGACTATAGACTTGCAAGATAGGATCAAGAACTCTCATATATTGATGAAAACATAATAGGTTCACATCTGAAATCATGGCACTCGGGCCCTGGTGACAAGCATTAAGCATAGCAAAGTCATAGCAACATCAATCTCAGAACATAGTGGATACTAGGGATCAAACCCTAACAAAACTAACTTGATTACATGATAGATTCCATCCAACCCATCACCGTCCAGCAAGCCTACGATGGAATTACTCACGCACGGCGGTGAGCATCATGAAATTGGTGATGGACGATGGTTGATGATGATGATGGCGACGGATTCCCCTCTCTGGAGCCCCGAACGGACTCCAGATCAGCCCTCCCGAGAGGTTTTAGGGCTTGGCGGCGGCTTTGTATCGTAAAACGCGATGAATCCTTCTCTCTGATTTTTCTTTCCCCTAAACCAAATATATAGAGTTGGAGTTGGAGTCGGAGGAGCTCCAGGCAATACTGGAATTAGCTACTTTGCCATCTGCCAGCTCTTTGCCGTCTGCTAGCAGACGGCAAAGAAGCTCTTTGCCATCAGCTACCAAAAAGCAGACGACAAAGAAACGGCAGACGGCAAAACAGGCCTTTGCCATCTGCCGGCTCTTTGCCGTCAGCCAGCTAATGGCAAAGAATCTTTGCCGTCAGCTGGCTGACGGCAAAGAGAGAGGTGGCCCCCACCCCCGCCTGTTTAGAAAAAAACTTAACGCCCCACCTCTTTGCCGTCTGCTAGCAGACGACAAAGAGAGATAAAGGCGGACGACAAAGAGCGGCTGACGGCAAAGAGCAGACTAACTAACGGCCCCCACCCCCCGCCCGTTACTCTCTCTTCTCTCCCTCTCTCCTCCCCGACGCCCTGCCACCAGATCCCCACCCACCGCCGCCCCCGCCCCGCCCCGCCCTCGCCCCCGCACCCGCTTGGCCCGTCCCCCCCCCCCCCGCCCCCCCCCCCGCCACCCCCCCCCGCCCCCCCCGCCCCCCCGCCCCCGCTTCCCGTCGCCCCACCACCCCCGCCCCCCCCCCGCCACGCCCCGTCGCCCACCCCCGGCGCCACCCCCGCCATCGCCTCCGCTGCCCGGCGCCCCCCCGCCACCGCCCCCGCCGACCGTCCCATTGCTCCAGTGAGGGACTACTTCTTTTTTTTCCTGATTTTTTCATTTTTTGCTGTTTAATTGTTAGTGCTAGGTTGTGTTAGTGTTAGTGTTAGAAAAGAATTAGAAGAAGTATAAGTAGTAGAAGAAGTAGAAGAAGAAGAAGAAGAAAAGAAAAGAAGTAGAAAAAAGATGAAAAAAGAAAAAGAAGAAAAGAAGTAGAAGAAGAAGAAAGGAAGAAAAGAAAAGAAGTAGAAAAAAGATGAAAAAAGAATAAGAAGAAAAGAAGTAGAAGAAGTAGAAGAAGAAGAAAAGAAGAAACGAAAAGAAGTAAAAAAGTAGAAAAACGATGAAAGAAGAAGAAGAAGAAAGGAAAGAAGAAGAAGAAGAGAAAGAAAGAAGAAGACGGATAGAAGGAAACACCCCGACCCCCTGACCCCGACACCACACCACACCCCGACCCCCTGACCCCCTTGACCCCGACACCCTGACCCCGACACCTTGACCCCTGACCCGACACCCCGACCCCGACACACACCCCACCCGAAACAGCACCCCGACCCGACACGGTACCCCGACACACCGGCACCCCGACCCCCGACACCTCCCGAAAGGTGTTCTTTGGCCTTCCAGAGCCGACGGGGTCATATATTGTGAATTATTAGTTAGTCATATATTTTTCGATTTTGTTATGAAAAACATCATATAATTGTGTTGATCGGGTAGATTTAAATGTGTAGTTGTTTCATCGCTGCGAGGTTTGGTGTTCGACGACGTCGCCGTGCGTTTGACGAGCTCTGCCCCTTCGTTCGTGGGTGAGCACAAATGACATGTCCTCCTCCCCCATTAATTTGCTCTGTGTCCGGTGTTCGTGCCGATGAAACTTGATAGCTAGCTATATATGTGTCTTGAATCATCAGTATGCGTAACCAATATGTGTCTCCCGTTCGAAAGCGTCATAGTTATAAATATGCATGCATTTGCATATTTATAACCTTGATTCTTTCGAATTGTCCAACGCTATCCATGGACAGCCCGAGTATGTGTAGATTGGGTTCATTTTCCCATATGCTTTGCTCTGGATCTGATGCATAAATTTCGTCAGTGCCTCCCATGTTGTTCTTCGGGTACACATCCTCTCTGTTTATTGCAGAGACGTGTATCAGGAGAACATCGGGGAGGTGCTGCTGAAATTTTGCGTCAGATCGAGAGCATAGCATGGGAAAATGAACCCAATCTACACATACTCGGGTGGGATTAGGACCTATCATTACCTATTAGAGTGTAGGTTGCATGGACGTAATAAATTTGACAAAGTAGATCAACTGATGAATATATACATGGTGAATTATATATATAATTGTTGTGTGTCCAGTAGCTCTGAAAGTCAAGATGAGTGATCATGCGTGGATGTATACCGGTCACACTGGTCAGAACAAATGGAGTGCTGAATGGTTCACAAAAACCAAGGGGTTTGTGCAAGCCACATTTGCAAATGGCCAGAGGAAAACCTGGTGCCCCTGTTTCCGGTGCGGCAATTGGGAAAAGAGGACAGAGGCTGAAATGGGCAAACACCTGCAGAAGAGTGGTTTTATGCCCAATTATATGGTGTGGACATTTCATGGTGAGTCTGCCCAACGTATCTGAGCTGAGGTGGATCATTGTCACACCAACGAGCATCGTACCGGGATGGAAAACATGGTGTAAGACTATGATGATGCTCGGGATTCGGACGAGGAGATGGAGGAATCTGCAAAGGCCTTCAATGAAATGTTGGAGTCTTCAAAACATCCGCTCCACGAGCACACTGAGCTTTGTCAGTTGGATGCCATCTCACAAGTAATGGCTCTGAAGGCTCAGTTCAACTTGGGCAGAGAATGCTACGATGCAATTATGATAGTATTTGGACGCTTTCTACCCAAAGGCCATGTAATGCCTGCAAACCTGTACCAGTCGGACAAAATCCTCCGTGCACTAAAGATGCCCTATGAGAAGATACATGCATGTGAGAAAGGATGTGCCTTATTTAGGCTTGACTATGTGGACTTGAACTATTGTCCCATTTGCAAGTCTTCCAGGTATATTGTGGTAGACAACGGTATGGGTGAGAAGACACAGACCAAAATCCCCATTAGTGTTCTTCGGTATATGCCAATCGTACCAAGACTTCAACGTCTTTTCATGGTTGAAGAGACGGCCAGACAGATGACATGGCACAAAACAGGCAAAAGAACCAAACTAGATGCAGATGGGAATATGATGATGATACACACATCGGATGGTGTTGCGTGGAAAAAGTTTGATGAATTACATGCTGACAAAGCGGCAGATCCGAGGCATCCTCGAGTCGGCATCAGCACGGATGGGTTCAGTGTGTTTGGTATGACGGCAGCCCAATACAGTTGTTGGCCCGTATTTGTCTTTCCACACCGCCACCCCTAGCTGTTTCACCCGAGCACGTGACTGCTAGGGTGGACTCGTCCGAGGAGGAGGCTACACGGACTCCGGTCCACGGGTCTTCGGCCCACGAGCCTCGGGTCGACGGGCCTTCGGCCCATGAGACCCCGGAGGAGCACACGTCTGGATGGGGTACCTGGCCAGATCAGCCTGAGGAGCCGAGTGGCCATGCTGATGATGGCGGCGAGTCGACTGATATTGAGGGGGAGGGGGCACCGTCTACCAACGTGGTTGTACATGGCTCCCGTCCGTGCCGGCGACCCGCGAGCAGAGGTGGTTGATTTTCCCTGATGGGGAGAGGTAAGTGCATTTAATATTTTTGTACCTTCTGCATTCACGTTTCTTCAAATAAGTAATGTGTTGGCCTTGTCATGCTGCAGGGGTTGGGACCACCATCATAGTGTCCGCCGGCCCAACTCCGTCCTTGGAGTTCTTTATCGGCAAAACTTCCCGGGGTTTGTCACGTTGCCTGGTGAGGGTCGGCTTCCAGAGCTTGGATTGAGTTGGGAGCACTACTTGGCTGCCTCGGCCCCGCCGGGTGAGATTATCGATGGTGTCTTGTGCAAGATGAGGGCAGACGTGGTGATCAAAAAGTTCTGGGTAATTTCTCCTTTACACAATTAAAAATCTTCGACTAGCTAGTTATTAATTGTACTAATCAATATTGTCTCATTTGATTGCAGATATTCTGCAGGTGTGAGGAGGGATACGAGGAGGAAGCGGCAAACGTTATTGATAACGTCCACAAGCGCCTACTACAGAACTTACGGCACGAGGCTCGGGTGCAGGCTGTTCGAGACTACTACGCCTCACGTGGTATCAAGAAGACCAAGCTGGCGTGCCGCGAGAAGTTCTTGAGTAAGGAGAAGTACATGAAGGTAATTCTTAAGGCCTTGTACTTACTTCCTTCATTTAGTAATTCATAGCCGTAGCGCTCAAGTTTCTATTTGCTAACTTAGGCCCCTCCGAGATGGTGTGCGGATCGGATGGATTGTTGGGAGGTGTTGGTCAATGAGTGGTGCTCAAATGAATGGCTAGCCCTCCACAACGAGGCCAAGGACAAACATGCCCAAATGGAAGGTGTGCCACACCATCAAGGAAGCTCCAACTTATTTCAGTTCGGGCGGAACTGGGTATGTGGTTTCCTTCATGATTCATGCAATTCATTCATCATGCTAGCTTTAGCCCTTTAATTACTAATTAACTTTGTTTCTCTCTTTCAGGCACGCTACAATAAGGCAGATAAGGTGCCATAGGTGTACGATCCGTATGCCATGGCCCACACTGGCCCTTACAAGAAAGTCAAGGCATTCTCTGTGTCTGACCTCGATGATTCAAAGAACTTCACCAACATCTCCTCCCATGACAAGCTCGTGCAATATAGAGATCAGGGGAAGGCGAGGAAAGGGTAGGACTTTAACCCGAGCCAGGGTCCCATTGATACAGAGCTGCTGATGATATCCGGTGGTGGGAGGTCCTATGGTTCCATAGCCATGGGAGATGGACTTATCCGTTGTCCTAGCACTCTCCCGGAGATCAAGGCGCTCCAGTCGAGCTCCGCTCCTGAGATAAGGCCTCGTGAATGGCCAGTCCAACTCGCCTTCAAGGTTAGTTATACGTACTCAGCTATCTTTCTCCATTACATTGTGTGTGCTTCCATCAATGATTACAAATGGTCATGTGAGTGGTGTTGCAGGCTGCTATACAGAGTGAGAGAGATAGAACGGAGAAACTTCTGGCGGAGGCGGCGGAGAGGCAGCGGGAGTTGGAGGAGAGGACGACAAAGATGTTGGAGGAGGAGAGGGCATAGAATGACATGCAGGCAAGGGCCATGTACGAGCTCCTTGTGGTAAGTTTCTTCTACAGATTAGCCAAAACATTCATGTAGTGTTTGTCTCATTACTAACTAGTATGACTGTGTTTGTCAAAACCAAATGTGCAGTCTGTGTGTGAGAAGTCCGGTCAGACCGCTCCGCCGATGCCAGTGATTGCTCCTGGGACCACAGTGAGTTTAATTTGAATGGACATTACTTGCTAGTCTTAACATTTGAGTGTCATCATGGTAACGAGACATTGGTAATGATCATTGGTGCAGCGTAACTCCAGACAAGCATCGCACGATCCTTCTCTAGTTACCGGCATGAGCCATCCCACTCCTACACCTCCATGATCACGGTAAGTTTCTCTAGTGTTTTGCTTAACAAATGCATAAAGACCTAGACTTAGCTTTATTTCCTCCAATATGCTTACCATAATGACCTAGAGTTAGCTTCTTTTCCTCCAAAATGACTTAATAAGCTTACTGACCTCCAAAACCATCCATTTTACCTAAGTTAGCTCTAAAACGATTTGTACTTAGCTTACTTATGTCAAAAATTGGATAATTAGCTTAGTTAGCTCATAAACGATCCATTTTACCTAAGTTATCTCTAAAATGACCCATTTTACCTTAGTTAGCTTATAAATGATCCAGTTTATCCAAGTTAGCTCTAAAATGACCCATTTACCTAGATTAGCTCCTAAATGATCCATTTTACCTACCTTAGCTTTAAAATGACCCATTTCACCTAGGTTAGCTCCAAAATGACCCATCTTACCTAGGTTAGCTCGAAAATGACCCATCACACCTAGGTTAGCTCTAAGATGATGCTTTTTTACTAAGTTAGCTCATAAACGATCCATTTCAACTAAGTTAGCTCATAAACGATCCATTTCACCTAAGTTAGCTCTTAAATGATCCATTTCACCTAAGTTAGCTAAAAAATGATCCATTTCACCTTAGTTAGCTCAAAAACGATCCATTTCACCTTACTCAGCTCATAAACGACCCATTTCAACTAAGTTAGCTCATAAATGATCCATTTCACCTAAGTTAGCTCAAAAACGATCCATTTCACCCTAGTTAGCTCAAAAACTATCCATTTCACCTTAATTAGCTCATAAATGACCCATTTCAACTAAGTTAGCTCATAAATGATCCATTTCACCTAAGTTAGCTCAAAACGATCCATTTCAACTTAGTTAGCTCAAAAACGATCCATTTCACCTTAGTTAGCTCATAAACGACCCATTTCAACTAAGTTAGCTCATAGATGATCCATTTCACCTTAGTTAGCTCATAAACAACCCATTTCAACTTAGTTATCTCATATATGATCCATTTCACCTAAGTTAGCTCATAAACGACCCATTTCAACTTAGTTATCTCATATATGATCCATTTCACCTAAGTTAGCTCATAAATGACATATACTTCTTGTTCTAGTCTTCTTCTTGTTCTAGTCTTCTTCTTCTAGTCACCTATATATTTCTAACTTTCCTATTTGCCATTTTGCAGATTTCATTCACTTCATGGAAGCTAGCTTGCTATGATGGAGTGCTTGTTTTTTCTTTGATGAAACTTTGCATTGTATCTAGCTTGCTATGATGGAACTTGCTATCTTGATGAAACTTTGCATTGTAATATGTATATGGATGGAACAATGTGTATGGATGGAACTTGATGGAACTTGCTTATGTATGAATGGATGAAACTTAATTATGTGCTGGATATGTGATATGTTTGCTGTTAAATAGCCCTGTGAAATATATCTATATATGTCATATATATTTGCTGTGAAAATTGTTGGATTCAAAAAAAGAAAAAAGAGCCAATATGCAGGCTCTTTGCCGTCTGCCACCGACGGCAACGGGCTCTTTGCCGTCAGCCGCGGACGACAAAGAAGCCACGTGATAGCCAACTGTGCTTCCTGGGAGCTGACCCATTTGGTCAGTTTGCCTACAGTGGCAGACGACAAAGAGTAAACAATTTTGCCGTCAGCGGCAGACGACAAAGGCCTGCCGTGTAGTGACGTCTAGCTGACATCATACGACGGACGGCAAAGGCAGGACAAATTTTGCCGTCAGCGGCGGACAGCAAAGGCCTGCCGTTAGCCACCTAATGGACTAACAACGCAATTTTTGCCGTCTGCTGCTAATGGCAAAGGCCCCTTTGCCGCCAGCCGCGTAAAGCAGACGACAAAGTAGCTCTTTGCCAGACCTTAATTTGTCGGAGCCTTTTGCCGTCCGTGGCAGACGGCAAAGACCTTTGCCGTCCGCCGTTCATACCTTTGCCGTCCGCCGTGGCAGATGGCAAAGTAGCTAATTCCTGTAGTGAGGGGGGCCCATGAGGTAGGGGGCGCGCCCCCACCCTCGTGGATAGGTGGTGGGCCCCCTGGCCTTCATCTTTTGCAAGGATTTTTTATATTTTCCGAAAAGTTGTTCCGTGAAGTTTCAGGTCATTCCGAGAACTTTTGTTTCTGCACATAAATAACACCATGGTAATTCTGCTGAAAACAGCGTCAGTCCGGGTTAGTTCCATTCAAATCATGAAAGTTAGAGTCCAAAACAAGGGCAAAAGTGTTTGGAAAAGTAGATACGACGGAGACGTATCATGCGTACACATGCATATGTGTGTGCTCAAAGTGTATCATGCATGTCATCCCAGAGCAAAAATAATAATCCCCTCCTAAGTCAAATTAACCTCTCTTGTTGTCAGGCAAAAAGAAGTGATGGACCAAGCGAGCCCATAGATGGAAAGCATCGATATCACTGATAACCGCTTAAGTGGGTGCGAGAGGACAACCACCACTGCTTTGCATGTGGGTCAAACATATATATGTTCAATGCCCAAAATGCACAACTTTGATGTGCCACATGCCTCAAAAACCGTAAACCATGCACCCACACCAAGCGAGGTTCATATCAAGCGTACTACATATGATGGTCCCCTTCCCCCCTCTTCACCTCATACTATATGTCCTGCCATAATATATGTACAACCCAAAAGAATCCTCATCAATGGTGAAATTAATTAACCTCTCCCGATATAGGTCAAAGTGATGCATGCATGCATGCATCGTCGATGGCCTCATGGGCCCACAGATGGAAGCGTCACACGTGAGTGTCCTAGCTAGGATATATATGCATGTGGCCCAAAAAGGTGTTGTGTGATGTTTGAATAACCAATTTCACAATTTTGATGTGGCACGTGCCTCGGTAACCAAAAAGTCCTGACACTGAATGAGGTGTACTTGTTCAGGGAGGCATACGTATAGTATATATGCTAGTCCCCTCCCACCTCTTCGACGCGTAGTATATACCACCATAACACAAACAAAAAAAAGATTATACCTTGCTGGTCAAATTAACCTCAGTGTCGGCTGTTCGTCAAAGTGATGGACGATGACCTCGCGGGCCCACATAAAGCATCACACCCGAGTATCGAGTGTCGTGTAGGACAACCATCGACTGCATGTGGCCAAAACATTTATGTATGAAAGGGTTGTGTAATATTTTAAATAATGATTTCACGACTCTGATGTGGCACCAGCTTGCCCAACAAAACGGCCAACCCACACGATGGCTCACAACTCGTAGTGTACTGCGAGCCACCGGCCACCCCCAGACGCACACACCCACACACCCACACCGCGAATCCACCGCAACTACGATGCATGTTAAATTAATTATCCCGCAGTGAACATACATGTTAGAAAAGGAGGGACGTTTTAATTTCAAAAAATTCACAGAGATCATTAAGACGTTTTAGTACATTGATTGATTGATTTTCTATGGGTATAATGTGCAAAAATCAAATTTGAGCTACATGCACACGTGACAGTGCACCTAAATGGATTGCGAAAACACAGGTGTCTCACTGGGTGCATGTTTACTCCCCGTGCAACAAATTTCAAACATTGAGAATCTTTATTTTTAAATTCTAGTACATCCAAAACTTATTTGAAGTTCATGAAACTTATCGTGTTGTCATATGGACACCAATACAAAGTGGCATTGTACTTATTTTTGTCAAATTTGAGACCAGTTTTGATGTAATCTTTATCTAATTACAGACGGGAGATTGTTAATAATTGGGAACCAATATCCCAAATGGATTATTTATTCGAACCGTGAGCGTTAGACCAACAATGGATACATGCCATGCTTCGGTTAAGCAATAAAGCGGCAACATTAATCATCCAAATAGAAAAAACAATATACATGCCGCCGCATGACCCGTGTGGCGTGCGAGCAGGCATGAGTTGACGGGATGCATGCGAGCAGTCCGCCGTGCAAGCAGACGGGGAGGCGTGCGTGCAGGTGTGTGAATTGACGGAGGCGTGCTCGCTACACAGTGTCATCGGGAGGCGTGCGAGTAGATGTGTGAAACTTCGGTAGGCATGCCAGCAGTTCGGTGCGCAGGCTCACCGGGAGGCGAGCCATTGATTTGACCGCCGCCCGCCTCTCTCCCACCAATCCCACTTCTCCATATTAATGGTGCGCCCGAGCGGCCGCACCCCCATCCTCGCTACACACACACAATCCTCTCTCTCCGCTTGCAACCTCGACGCCGCTCTCAGTCCTCAAAGCCGTCAGTGTATGAGGATGCCGCCAAAGCGCCAAATCGGAGGGAGTGGCAACGTCGGGGCTGCTAAAGCACCGGAGCACGGCGTGGAGATGGAGACATAGGTTGCCATCATCGCCGGCGAGTTATCGCTGCACCCTGACGTCGTCGAGCTTCCACAGCTGGAGGCGGAGTTCCACACCGACTCCGATGACCACTCCGGCGACGACTCCGACGACCACTCCGGCGATGACTCCGACAACGACGGACAGCTGGTTAGTCATCTATACCCATTTATGTGTCAAATAGATCATAGGGTTTCTCTGGTTACTTCTGCCTCCCCCTTTTTGGAATAGAAATCCTGTGGTTATGTTCTCCCAATCCATGAAATCTGAGTAAGTTTCATTAGATCCGTGTAGTGTATTGATTGTTTGAATGGTACATGTGATAAGTGATTAGTTGTTTCATTTGTGCAAATGATTTCTGCTAGTAATCCGACTAGGGTTAGTGTTCGTGCTAATAATTCCTAGCCAGGACTTGACAATTGATTTTGAATGACCTACATATGTTTGTGCCATTATTTTCTTCAAGATTGGTCTGTACATAGACGACTCTGCTTAAAAATTGAACCATAATATCTGAATATGTATAAATAAATAGCCATAAATTCCTAATCCTACTTCACGGCATATAATCAGTGATTTGATGCCAAATTTGTTTTACTATATGTATAGGTGCTATCTAACAATGTGGACAACGAGGATGAAGATGCCCAGAGGAGGTACAAGAGGCGAATCCTAAGGGAGCTTTATGCGGGAATGCATAACAGGCGTATCAGGACCTGAACGACGGCTATGGATGCCCATTTTGCAACCACAATATTCATGACGTTTATCTAAGTGTTCTTGCGCATGCAAGAGGACGGGCCGTTGGCTCCTTCAAGCAGAAGTATTCTCGTAGGGTGACGCACGGTGCATATGCCGAGTACCTGGAGAAGCTTCAGGATCTTGCCGGCCGCATGTGAGATGAGATGTGGGATGGATCGAACTATGTATGCTTGAGTATGCTTAATAATGGTTGAACTATGTACTTATGGTTGAACTATGCTTATGTACGTGTACGCTTATTATCTATGTCCGAGTATGTTAAATATTTCGCTATTTTTTGGTAAAAATTACAACGGGGGAACAATAAACCAAGACGGAGGTAGTACGACAATCACACACGGTTCCCAAAATTGGAACCATGTGCAATGACTATCATTTTGCATGCTACGTCAATCACAAACGGTTCGCTCTAGCAAACCGTCGCCCCCAAAATTCTTTGTGGGACAGAAAACCCTCAACACCCAATTCAAAAAAGAAAAATAAAACCCTCACCATCCCCACGTCACAAAAACCCTCACCCCGCCCGCCACCCACCTCGGCCCCTCCGGTACGCTCCCCATTAACACCTTCACAAGCTCCTCCGCGTCTATGCCATGGCACCGCCTATCGCGGCAGTAAACACTTAGCTCGACGCCTGCCGCCACCGCCAGGCTGCCAGCAAAGCCCACCGCATTTCGCCACTTCTGCTTGCCACCGCCTATCGCCATGAACTTTCTCGAGGCTGCTCATGGTCGACCTAGCTCCGCTCGGTTGGGGAATCTACCTACTGAGGGTTCTTTCTCATGGATGACAAGGTAACTAATTTAACGAGATATTATATCATCTCTTATCCCAGTTCATTTGCCTCCTTTAGTCACCCGGCGAAAATCATCGTGAATTCATTTTTATTCGAGCTGATTTGAGGGTTTTCTTTCATTCATAGAATGTACAGTGCGTCGATACTTCAGGACTTGGCGACCACCGCCAGAGGTTCCATATCATCATACCAGATAACTTGAGGATGCGCAGTATGTTCAATCTCACCCTAAATCGGTTGGCATGGCCTACTTTCCTGAACATATTCTAAATATTGCTACATTTGGATAAAAGGTGCCACATGCACCATATACGTCAAAGGGGATTTTCCCTCTTCTTTCTATATTAGGCAAATTAATGATGTATTGTTCTTTCGATTACTCTCATATTTCCATGACATCATGTTTACCCTATCTGTTTAATTATAGACACTACAAAAAAAGACACATCCGTGACATTTTGGGCCGAAAGAATTTTTTTTCTGTCATACTTATGACACTTCTATGACGATAATTGTGACAAAACCCGGTATCATCATAGATGTGGTGGGCTCCTACTTCTATGACAAAAAATCATGACAGAAAATGGGCTTTTTTTCCTGGGCGGGCCGGAGACACAGCTGCATGACATTCTTTGGGCCGTCCATGATGGAAAAGACCATGGTAGACGCGAGGGCGAGGAAAATATCGGGGTGTTCCCAGTTATGGTGGGTGGTCGCGGCCGAGTGATGCATGGAGGTTTGCGCGTTTCTCTCGTACACACACGTGCGTGGGTGCGAGGCGTTGGGCTCTAACTGAACCCGAGCGAGGCGTTCGCCTACTGAACCCGAGCGATAGCACTTCAGGCTATGCGTTACTGAACCCGAGCGATAAAATCGATGGTTGTTAACTGAACCCGATCGAGCAATTCCTTCGCTACTGCTGCTAACTGAAGCCGATCGATGCTGCCTCTGGAAAAACAGTGAGTGTTGCTGGGGGGTTTGGATGAACAGTTCCCGGTGGGGGTGGACGAACAAGACCCCGTGGTGTTGCCTCTGGATGAATAGGAGCCCGATCGATCAAGCCGGTTGGGGCTGGATGAACAGGACCCCGTGGAGGGCTGGATGAACAGGACGACCCCGTGGATGGCTGGATGAACAGTAGATGGTGGAGGGCTAGATGAACAGTAGCCTGTGGAGGGGTGGTTTAACAGGAGCCCGTGGAGAGGGCTGGTTGAACAGTAGCCGGTGGAGTAGCGCGCGGTGGAGGCTGGATGAACAGGAGCCCGTGGATGAACAGTCACAGGTGGAGGCTGGAGGAGGTCGACGGTGGATAAACAGTAGCCCATGGAGGCTGGCGGGGGTCGACGGTGGAGATGAACAGTATCCCGTGGAGTCCCGTTTTGAGGTACGCCACACCCCTCCCGATGAACAGGGCCCCCGTTTCGACCGTAGCGCTCCAACACAAGTCTGTTTCCTCCGTTTTGCGGTACGCCACACCCCTCCTGATCAACAGGACCCCGTTTCGACCATAGGAGGTCCATTTCCTCCGTTTTGCGATACGCCAGACCCCTCCCGATGAACCGGATCCCGTTTCGAATGTGGTCGGTCGAACACAAGGCCGTTTCCTCCGTTCTACGGTACGCCATGCCTCGTTTCCATCGGCTGTTCCGTCCAAGCCAGTTGGCTCCCACGCGCTCTGTTGCCTCCCGATGAACACGACGCATTCCGTTGCCTCCCCATGAACACGATGACAACGCTGTTGTTTTTTGTTTTGCGGGCGACGATGACGTTGTTTCTCCGTTCCGACCCAACCATGTACACGAGCCCTGGCCGTACGTATGCGCGAGTAGGCGTTCGAGACCCCCCCCCGTATGTACGTATGTGGTCGTATTTTCTTTCTTGCACACTGGCCGCTGTACGTACGTGTACATGCTACGTGCGCGCCTCTACTACGACACGTGCACGCCTCTACATCGACTAGTATGTACGTACACGTTCACAACCAGAATGACAATGCTACAGACGCTTTGATGAGGTGGGTCCCGACTATCAGGCACTTCCTTGCGTGCGAAGATGTAGTTGGTGCATCCTAGCAGTCAGGGGGCGAATAGGTTTTTTTGCCCTGACACACTTCCTTGCGTACGAAGATGTCGTTGGTAGGTCCCAGCAGTTAGGGGGAACGTTTTTTTCGCAAAATACGGTTGCCCGTCCGGTGGGTCCCTGCTGTCAGGTGGAGGAATCATTATTTTCCGCGTAATAAGGAGGCACTTCCTTGCTGCGGCCGTGGACCCAGCTGTCAGTCTCTCCACGTACAGTCCACATCCGATGGAAGCCGTTCCTTGACCACGTTGACCACGCCGCGCCGAGAGCACCAAGGCGGTGGACGACGGCGAGGCCTAGGAAGGGGACGACATAGATCCGAGGAAGACGCGGCAGTGGATGCCCACGCGTAGAGGAGTATGAGGGTTCACTGGTTCGCTGCGGTGTGAGGCTGCTGTCGCTTCAGAATAACAGGGGGTGTGGGTGAGTAGAGGGATGGCCTGGCCAGCGGTGGGAGTAGTAGGGGGCGGTTAGGCCTTCGCAGCATCGGAGCCGGCAACGAGAGGCAGGAGCACGAGGCACGTCCGGCGCTGGTTTGGGCGGTTGGAGCAAGAAGACCAGAGGTTGAAGAAGCACTACGGCCGTTGGATGGACATCGTACGGTCACTGGAGCTAGAATCGTTCATATTGACTAAGTTGACACAGCCCTCCGTCCCCGTCAACTTAGTTGGCCCACAAGTCAGCCTCCTACTATTATGGGTCCCAGCTAGCAGGGGGGTATTCATTTTTTTGTGCGTAATAAGGAGGCACTTCCTTGCGTGCGAAGATATAGCTAGTGGGTCCGACCTGTCAGCGGTGGGAACGTTTTTTTCGCGAAATACAGAGGCCCTTCCAGTGGGTCCCAGCTGTCAGGTGGAGGAATCATTATTTTGCACGTAATAAGGAGGCATTTCCTTGTGTGCGGCCGTGGACCCAGCTGTCAACCTCTCCATGCACATTATACTTCCGATGGCGTCGTTCGTTGACCATGTTGACCACTCCGTGCCGAGCGCATCCAAGGTGGTGGACGACGACGAGGCCCCGGACAGCAACGAGCCAGAGATGGGAAGACGCGGGAGTAGAGTCGCGGATGGAGAGGTGTACGAGGGTTAACTGGTGTGGTGTGGTTCGGCAGTCGGTGGAGAAGAACATGAGGTGTGGAGAGGTGGAGGGATGGCCTGGCCAACGGTGGAGCAGCGCTTCACAATGAAGCGTGCTAAGCAGAGCTGCTAGCAGCAGGAGGCGGGAGCAGGTGGTCCCGGCGGCGCCGGAGGAAGAAGACAAGAGATTGAAGATGGATGCTGGTCGTTGGATGTAAATCCAACGGCTAACAATGTCAGAATCATTTATTGACTAAGTTGACAACGACTTGCATTGGCTTCGACCTATTGGCCCACATTTCAGCCTCCAAAAATGTGGCACGTATTCAACCCATTTTTTTCCAGAATTTACTGTCTTTTTTGCAGGGTAGAATTTACAGTCAATTTGATCTTTTTTTTGAATTACAGTCCATTAGCTGGGCCGTGTGAACAAATAATGTAGTGTCCATGCAGCCCATTTATGTTTTTCCTAAAAAAATACAGGCCATTTGCACTTTCTCGAATTACACGATTTTGCTGGGCTGATTCTAATTATAATGTTGGGGTGGGCGCATCAATGTTATCAAAAAATAAACAGGGACTGAGCATTTTTCTATATATATATATTTAAATAATAAGTGATTTATTATTACATTGGTCCTTAAATCTTACCAAGCTTTTGTACACAATCACCAGGATTTTCGTTGCCAAAAAAATCCAGGATTTTATTGTTAAGAAATTATTTTTATAAGTTAATAAGATGTGGGATATTGTTTTCTTACATATGTAAGTATCTGTTAAATATATGATGACAATAACAATAATATATAATAACATATAAAATAATTTAAATATATATATAATATAGTTAGAAGGGAAACATAAGTTGGACCAGGCGTTCCTATTCTTATATAGAAAAATAGAACAGACCTCTGCGTTTTCTTCAGAAAAATACATAAATTGGGCTACCGATGTTTCAAGAAAAATAAAACCTTGGATGGGAGGTCCATAGGCCGGTCGATACATGGCCTATGGACCTCCCATCCGAGGTCGTGGGCCGCGCATGTTAAAAAGAAATCCTAGACGGGGCAGCCCAAAACCCAGCTGATACTTGCTGCCCCAGTGATAATAAATGATACCTGCCAGCTCCCCGGCTTCGTTGTGAATTTGTCTCCTATAGTAACTACGTCGAAGCACCTAAAAAATGTAACTATGTTGACAAACCTGTGGGCCCCAACGTCAGTATAGCATTAGGAGGAAGTATTTTTTTGATGAGGCACTTGCTTGCGTACGGTCATAGACCTGGTGGGTCCCGACTGTCCGCCTCTGCATGTACAGTCCTCTCCAGATTCCTCTCGTTTGTTCATCATGTTCACAACGGCAGACAGCGGCGTCGCGGCGAGCGCACAAAGGCGCAGGAGGAGATCCGACCACCTGAGGAAGTTCCTTATTAGTAACGAAACAACTGAACTAGCCTAGTGGCCGAGTGACACTACCCGATAGCTGTTCCACCCAGGTTCAATTCCACCTGTGCAGAGAAAATATCTCCAAATTTTTTGCCTCTGCCTTTATTGACATGTGGGTCCCAATTTTCATCTACGCACACCACGTCCAACACTTGCCAGAACTTCGTCCCTCGTTTTCTCTGTTTTTTGCACACTCGACATTGTGTGGGCATTTTGAAAATAACATATCGTTATGACTGTGCATCATATGAAGATGTGCTTTGCATGAATGTTGATCAGCATGAGGTTAACTGGCCGGTAGTTCCAGTTTCTACCATGAATAAAACTTCCAACATGATGTTAACACTGTTTGAAAAGGCCGTGTTAATATAAATGCTCTGCCTCTGATAGTTGCAGTTTCTTATCTAAAACTAAACTTGGGGTTTCTTATATGAAACTGAAACTTTCAGTTTCTTCTCTGAGAATCACATTGTCTGCACTTTTATACTCCTATGAAACTACATTTTTTAAGTGCTAAAAATAGATCTCTAGAATTCATAAAATACTTCCTATGCTCAATACTGCAAATTTGAAATTCAAAAGACATTCATATCTGAAAATACTCTCAAAATACACAACACAAAACACAATTCACAACCTGCAAATACTGAAAACCCTAAGCTCTTCCTGACAATTCACAACATGCCCGACTATTGGGCTGGGGGGGGGGGAGTCCCTCCTATTCCTCGGCGGTAGACAGCCGCCCCATGAGACGATGTGAACGGTGACGGAGAGGATGGCGGGGAAGCGTCGTCAGGCAACTGTTTTCTCCTATTGCAGTTGGGTTCGGTCGACGAAGACTTCACCAGCTCGCTCTGGCACGACACCCTCACAAACGGCACCCTATAGATGCTTGATCCTTCAATATCTGGTGGATGCTCCATCTAGGATCGATACTCCCACCACCGCTCCCTCACGATCGGATTCGGTGAATCTGTTTGCTCCATGGCCCAGAGGAGTAGCTCTATGTACTCCCGGGCGACTACCTCCAGGAGTATCGCCACATTTTTGCTCTATTGCAGATATTTGGCCATGGATGTCGCCGTCGCCCCTAGTTGGTCCTTGTTGTCAAACCAAGACTGTATCTCCAACATCCTAGCTAGCTTCACAGGGTCGCCGTCTGCGATCCTCACGTATCGGTTGTACTCCTCCATCGATCTACTTCTCCACAGCACCTTCACTCGCCAGTGGTGGTTTTTGAATGGAAGAGGAGAGGAGCAGCGCTGGTTTTGGATTAGAACGGGAGAGGAGCGATGCTGGTTTTGGATTGGAGAAGGAGAGGAGGGGCGGTGGTTTTGAAATGGAAGAGGAGAGGAGCGGCACTGGATTTAGATTGGAACAGGAGAGGAGCGGCGGTGTTTTAAGAGGAGAAGAGCGGAAGAGCGGTGCTGGTCTTGGAAGTATTTTTTTGTTTTGCATATTTAGGGTCAAAGTTTGACCACGTACTGTATTTGACAAGCAAAATGTGAATGCATGTCACCAAAAATTGTATCGTTTGGTTCGTATCTGAATGTACATTCAAATTATATTATTTTTGCAACGTATAACATACATTTTATTTGCGAAAATCATGGTCAATTATGACCCGGAATAAAAGGGAGACTAGTTAATGTGGGGTCGCTTTCTTAATTGAAGGGTAAATTGATTTTAATTTTGATTTTGATCCAGTCACAGCGCGCCAGCCCTCTCGTCCAATCCTAGCTGCCGCACGCTCCTCCCCCTCTTCTCCATTGCAAAACCACCTCATCTCCTCTCCATCATCTCCATTCAAAAACCACCATCTCGTCTCTCCCTCTTCTCCATTGCAAAACCACCTCTTCTCCTCTCCATCATCTCCATTCCAAAACCACCGTGTCACCTCTCCCTCTTCTCCATTGCAAAACCACCTCTTCTCCTCTCCATCATTTCCATTCCAAAACCACTGTCTCGCCTCTCCCTCTTCTCTATTGCAAGACCACCGTCTCTCCTCCCATCTTTCAAAGCTAGCACTAGACCACTCAGAAGGACGTTCATGGAGAGGATGCAGCAGTGAACCAGGCAGATCGCCGGTGGCGACCAGGCAAAGTTAGCCAGGTTGAAGGAGATCCTTACTTGGTTTGACAATGAGTGGGAGATTTCGAGGACGGCGAGGGCCATGTGGCAATGTATGCGAAAGAGCGAGACGGCGGTGATGAGGGCGGCGATGTACATGTACTCCTCGGCGGCAGTCACGCCACAGTCCTTCGAGTTCATCGAGTATCTCCTCTGGGCGATGGAGCATACAGATTCGCCCGATGCGAAAGTCAGGTGAAGGTGGTGGGCGTACAGGTCGAAGGTCGAGCACCCAGATGATAACTAATCGATCAAGTACGGTGTGCCATTCGTGAGGGTGCAGAGCCAGGCGGAGCCACAGGAGTATTCATTCTCCCACCGCAAGAGGAGGTCGGATGGCGCGACGTCGCTTCCCTGCCGTTCTCCATGGTTCCCTCGATGCTCGCCTTGTTTCAACGGCGGCGGTAGGGTTTAAAGTAAGCTTCACACTAACCTAATCTTCCACCTGCTCATGCTTACAATTAGTGTGACGGCTAATGAAAATCATGCTTACAATCAGTCTTCGAGTACTACGCCAATCACCCTTAAATAGCTCTGGACCTTTGGGTCAAAATTGTGACACTATGTACAAATAAAGAAAAATAGATTGGTGCTTCTTTCAGAAAAGAGTACTCCCTAGAAAACTGCCAATATAAGCTACTAGTATTTGCTTAGAGGATTTGCTGCCGAGAAATATCCGTCCAAAGAGAGTGCCACACATCCCACTTGTGGTGGTGGATGCCAATGCGTGCATGGAGCATGGTTGGTGTCGGTAATTTTTACTTGGCACACCTTGCAGTCTGCATATATGCCGGTTCCATCCGTACATTTGTGTAGTTCCACTAAAATGCAGTTGAATAACCCTGTTTGCACAGATAATGAAAAAGCATGATTACATTATAGTGGCACTAGTTGATGAAACACGCAAAATAAATAGAAGAAAATATTGCGATAGTATCATAGTATGCCATGCTGCAAGGGTGAGATGGGCCCTGCGATGCCTCATAAAGTACGCCACACCTCATACTGGAAATCGTCCCAAGTCTCCCCGATGCACCTTCTGCCAGTGATGAACATCAGTGTACAACGGTAGTACAAGGAGGGGCCTTGAGACATTCAAATATCTATTTTTGTGCAGATCAACTAAAATTAAGCACCCCAGTTTGCAGAAATGCTTAAACATTAACAATGGGACTAGTTGATTAAACAAACATTAACAAAGAGAAGCACTTTCTTTATCTACATTGGAAATGAAATGATAGAGAGGACACTCGCTCTATTTTAACTGTATTATTACTTCATTTTATGAGTGACACTAGGGTCGAGCAAGTGGCAAACGAGGTGTATCGTGCGTCACAAGGATGAAGGCCGGGGGTGCTTAGACTTGGTTGCTGAAGCTGGCTCTTTCAGTCCCTATCTTCCCCCTGATGTTTCTATGGCAGAATTTGGGTTGTAATCCAAACTTGGTCGAGCTGGTGCTGTGTCCCCCTACCTGCCTAGCTTATGTGGCGAACTTGTCTCCTGCTAGTACTCAGTCCATTCTAGTAGTAGTTGCATAACTGCCCGTTTACACTGAGATGTTCTCGGATAATGGTTCTCCATGGTTGGGTTTCTTTAATGAAATTGGAGGGAACCCCCTATTTTGATATATAAAAAAATAGTGGCACTAGCGGTGCCAAAACATTGCCTCAAATTAATAGTGCCACTAGATTAAGGTGCAAGATAATAACATTACTGCTTTATCATGGCAGTGCCAAAACAGTAGTACAAGAGCCGGATCAACATGCAGGATCTTTGGCAAACGGTCAGACCAAAAAGGAACATACCTCGTGATGGGAACCATATCTGCAGTCAACGCCATCGTAGAAGGGATGACACCAGTCACCAACATGGATGATTCAATTCATGGGACCTTTTGGTGCAGTTCACCTAAAATGAAGCAATGTCCCATGAGCGAGCAACTTTTTTTTAAGAAAATGGCTCCAGCACTGGTTCCATTTCCATCAAAAAACGAAACCCACAAAGCTTCTTCTTCATTAGTTGCAATAAAATTGAGCAACATCAAGGTTGGTCGTGAAGCTCCTGGAATGTTCAACTATAATTTGGATATCATTTGTGCAGTTCAACTAAGATCAAGCGTGAAATGTATATCTCTGTTTGCACAAAAAAGATGGAAAGGAGGGTGACTAACAAGTGATGAAACATGCATCAAATGAAAAAGCATGTTCCTTATCTGAATGGCAATCATACAAGGACAGTAGCAATTTCTAGCAGCATTGCTAGATATTAGTGTGGGCATTAGGATTAACTATGACAACCGTTAAATACGATATTACTTTAATGGTGCCATTGCTTCATTTTACCAGCAACATTACATTAACAGCTGCTACAAAGTCGATATTTGGGCACGGGAGAGTAGGTGGACCAGGAGTTGCATCTCTAATGAAAAGAAGCAACTTATCTTAATGGGAAATTTAGCAGGACATGAAAAAAGTGCCATTGATTCATATTACTGGAGGCATTACATTGAAAACAACATTGGTTTAATGTGTCCTTACTTTTAACAGTGCGACTGCTACATTTTACCAGAGGCATTACATAAGAGTGGCTCGGGGCAACAAACATCAGAAGAGGATATCTGGGTTGGTCCCATTTTTGTTTGGTATATAGCCACCTTATACTGTGTGAGGCTATCAAATCTAGTGTTGGACTTACTCTGTTGACTTGTCCCCCAGTCCCCACTTCCTTTCCTTTTTCAACCAATAGATTTGGTTTATATTGAGTTTGTACTGCGTTCCCTTTATTTCCCTATTAGACCCAGAGACCAGTTGGATAGCCATTCTTTGCTACTTTTCGCCCCTATTATTTCCTATTTCGACCAAGTCCTAGATTCAGGTAACAAATCTTCCCCCACCCACTTTCTTCCTTGTTTGAACCAAGTAGTACTAGATTCGAGTGCATGAACTAGTTTTACCTCTTAATAGTAAAAAATTAGGTGGTTTTCAAACAGCCGATCGATCCTATCTACGAGGGAGCCTGAGAAATAGTAAAAGATACAAATGCAGCAATGTCAGGAGCTCAAGAAGTAGAGCAAGGCTGGTTTCAAAGGAAGTTATACCTGAGGGTCGCCGGGATGTCGCTAGGTGGGCGGCGGGAGGCCGGATCTTCCCACACTATGGCAGCGAGGAAGAAGGGGTGGGAGGCTCTCCCTCGCCAGTGATGCTTGGGAGAGAGCCGTCGCCGAGGACGACTACGTGAATGTTGCACCTGTTCACCTTCCACGGCGGAGAGGATCCAGCTGGATCTGTGACCAGCGGTGAGTAGAGAGAGAGTGTGTGTGGCCACCTCTATCGTGTTTAGATCTGGAGAGGACGAGACAGTGTGAAGAGAGCAACACTAGCAAGCAAGCGCGGAGGCTCCTGCCTATATAGCCGAGTACTAGTTTTCTTTTGTCTACCGGCTGGAGCCGGCTTGACCTCGACAATGACTGTCGAGAAGTCTTCATGCACGTGCCCCAGAGGCACAGTTGTCGTCATGTTGATCTGAAGCAGCAGATTATAACATATAACATGAAAAAAATGCCACATGACAAGAAATCATAACCTCACTGCCCAAAGGAGACAAGATGAATCCCGACGGACAAACAAGACGAGGATTAAAGCTCAAATTAAAGATAAACTCATAGAAAAGGGGTTCGTCGATAGATGTCCTAATTAACATAGACAGCTTGACCTAGATGGCAGCCGAGTAGTCTTTGTGCATGTGCCCCCAATGACTAGGCCAACTCAGGTGTCGCTGTTTAACCCTCGTAGTGATCCGAATCACATGACACCTAATTTTGCGAGATGATAAGAAACCTTTTTTAGATTTCTCACCAGAACTACAACCCTGTACAACACAGCCTGCACGATATGTAGACGATACCAATCCAGGCGTGTCTGCTGGAGTCTGGTCACATGCATGGACGAACTGATCTTCCATGTGTTTCGCCAAAAAAAGAACCGATCTTCCGTGTCTTGCAGGGATCGTCCAGGTACCAACATATGTACTCCTACAACACTTCTCTAGTAGTACTATCGCTTGTCTCTCTCTTCTATTAACTCACCCGACTTGTGGGGCCGGGGAGTGTGCCTATGGTCGGTTCTCAATTGCGGTCCCACAGGTGTGTGCAAACGCAATATGACGCACGTTCCATTCACAGAGCGGCGTGCTAGACCGACCGACCATCTGGGGTGCGACGCGAATGCGACGGGCGTGCTGTATACTCCGTACATGTGTACCGCCGTTTTCTTGAGGCTTTGCTCCATGGCGCAATTCATGGATACAAAATTAGTATACTGTACTATTTAAAAGTCGAGGGCGGGGCTTTTTCCGCGCGGTAGGCGGGGCAGTTCCGCCTAGTCGGTTCGACAGAGACGCGAGAAGATGAGGGAGTAGGCTGCTGCAAATGTAGGGCTGTGTGATTTGACAGTGAGTTACTGCTGGAAAGGTGGGCCCGGTGATCTGACTTGCCATTATCATTTTAATTGCGGCGCTACGACCGGCGTGAGTCTCCCGATTCTTGACCACCTCCATATGGGTGCCTCTCCCGATGCTCCACCATGTAGAGGCTGGCTCTTGCTTGAGAGCCCACTCCTCCACTTTTTTCCTTGCCTCTTTCCTCCACATATGCAAAAATGCCATGTAAAGCGGGTGAGGGAGTCCTGGACTAAGGAGTCCTCGGGCGTCCGGCCTGTTAGCCATGGGCTGGACTGATGGGCTGTGATGATACGAAGACCGAAGACTGCACCCGTGTCCGGATGGCACTCTCTTTGGCGTGGAAGGCAAGCTTGGTGACCGAATATGTGGATTCCTTTCTTTGTAACCGACCTTGTGTAACCCTAGATCCTCCCAGTGTCTATATAAATCAGAGGACTTAGTCCGGATAGGGGAGACTCATTATCATAGCCATACAAGCTAGACCTCTTGGGTTTAGCCATTACGATCTCGAGGTAGATCAACTCTTGTAATACTCATATTCATCAATATCAATCAAGCAGGACGTAGGGTATTACCTCCATAGAGAGGGCCCGGACCTGGGTAAACGTCGTGTCCCTTGTCTCCTATTACCATCGACCTTAGACGCATAGTTCGGGACCCCCTACCCGAGATCCGCCGGTTTTGACACCGACATTGGTGCTTTCATTGAGAGTTCCACTGTGCCATCGACAACAAGATCGACGTCTCGCCTTGTTCTCAAGGATAATATCACCACCGGAGGAACGCCGGCTCCATGCCAAACCCTTCGGCTGGGCAGCTTTACCATGACCGCCCATTCAGTCATTAAGCCGACGATGACCTCTTGGGTCATCAAAAACCCCCTTCATATCAACTCCGAACACTCCAAGCAGATGGGTACAGCGGAGATTTCATCTTTAAACAAGCTCCTAGATCGCATCGCTGCCCTGGGGGTCGCTACAGACTATGATAGGATTGGGCTTAAACCCGATCAGAGAGAAATCAAATGTCCGCCGATCACCCACCAGATAGCGGTAGTCGAGGAGAGAGTTGATAACTCTTCCTCCATATTAAGGACGGACTATGTCCGGATCTCCGGTCTCGAAGAGCCGGACACCTACCCGCGAGGTGGAGCATCCTACCCTCTGAACATAGAATCGGACGATGGGCCTAAGAAATTAGTGGACATCCCGGAGCCTGATCTGCTAAGTTCGGAAGACCGTCAGACTCCGGATCCAAAACAGGGGCAGGGTTCAGATTTAAATCCACCCACCCACTCGAATACAAGCGCTCTCATGAGCATAAAACATCAGTCTCAGGAAACAGTCCAGCACTTCTGGGCCAGATTCCTTCTTGTCAAAAACAAGATTAAAGATTGACGCGACGAGGAAGCGATCTCAGTGTTCCGCAACAATTGCAGGGATGAAGGAATCCTCAACGCCATCAACCGCCGTCGCATCCTACACTTCACTGACTTGGCAACTATCGTACAGAAGTACAATGCAATGGAAAGCGCCTGGAAAACTCAAACAGCTCGTTGGGAATCATCGGTCCCCACTCAACCCCTCATTCAGGCGAAAAGGGCGCACCCTTGCAACACGTCCGGCTCAATAGTGAAGAAATACAAGTCCAGTATGGGGGCGTGGAACCGGTCTGGAAGGATGGCTCGATGGGCCATGCAAAATACACGCAACACCGGATAACATACCAACACATAGCCTTAGAGCATGTTGGATACTCTGGCAAGTGGCCAAGAGCGGCGAGGATAACCTCACCAAGAATAACCCAGAATAACACCCCCAGAGGACAATGACCCCAAAGTACTGACGGTCTTCGAGACATTCGCCTCAAACAAGAGGCGCAAGAGAGCACTACGCGGACTCGCCGAAGTCTGTCAAATAGCAGCAATAAACCCTTGGAACGACACGGCTATAACTTTTAATGCCGGCGACGAACCAAAATACAGGACAGTCTGAGCACCAGCCGCCCTGGTCCTCAGTCCAATTGTAGACGGCTTTCGGCTTACCAAGGTCCTCATGGACGGCGGCAGTGGACTAAACCTCATCTACGAAGATACACTCCACAAAATGGAAATAGACAGGAGCCGCATTGAGCAAAGCAGCACGACCTTCCGAGGAATTATCCCTAGTCAGGAGGCGCTGTGTGCGGGAAAAATAACACTCGACGTGGTATTCGGCACGCCGGAGAATTATCGGTCCAAAGAAATAACCTTCCAAGTGGCCCCTTTCAATAGCGGATATCACGCCCTCTTAGGGCGAGATGCATTTACGCGCTTCCAAGCGGTACCCCATTACAAATACATGAAGCTTAAGATGCTGGGCCCAACGGTATAATCACTCTAGCTAGTGATCCGGACATAGCACTCCGCGCCGAGAATAAAACCGCATCCTTGGCCCTCGAGGCATTATTTGAAGCCCTCGCGGCCGAAGAATTAGCCGCGCTGCGCTCTACGGTTGACAAGGATGATGTGGTCATAGACAAATAACCAAATCCACCTCCTTCAAACCAGCAGAAGAAATAGTCAAATTCCAAGTCCATCCAACGAACCCCAAGAAGACAACATCCATCAGAGCACAATTAGACCCAACAGTCAACGCCACATTACAAGATTTCTTGTGCGAGAATTGGGATATATTCACGTGGCACCCTTCTGATATGCTAGGAATCCCACGCGAATTAACTGAACATAGCCTCAATATATTAAAAAGATATAAACCGGTCAAGCAAACACTGCGGCGCTTTTCCGAACCCAAACGTCAAGCTATGGGGGAGGAGCTAGCAAAGCTAATTGAGGTCGGATTCATCAGAGAAATAAAACATCCGGACTGGCTGGCAAACCTGGTGATGGTACCAAAGAAGGACAAATCCTGACGGCTGTGCGTCGATTTTAAAGACCTTAATAAGGCTTTCCCTAAGGATCCCTTCCCCCTCCCCCGCATTGATCAGATCATTGATGCTACCGCAGTACATGACTCACTGTGTTTCCTTGATGCACATTCCGGATACCATCAAATCAAAATAAAGGAGTCTGATCAAGCTGCAACAGCATTCATTACCCCATATGGGCCATTCTGCTTCAAAACCATGCCCTTCGGGCTCAAGAATGCTGGTGCCACATACCGACGCATGATTAAAACATGCCTGGAGAAGCAGATCGGCAAGACAGTTGAAGCTTATGTGGACGATGTCGCCATAAAAACTAGGCGCGTCGAAACATTAATAGACGATTTATGTCTCACATTCGATAACCTCCGCGCGTACGACATTAAGATCAATCCTGAAAAGTGCGTTTTCGGCGTCCCTACCAGAAAACTACTAGGCTTCATCGTTTCCAACAGAGGAATTGAAGCAAATCCAGCCAAAATCCGAGCTCTGTCACAATTGGCTACGCCAACAGACCTTAAACAAGTCCAAAAGCTCGCGGGTTGCGTGGCAGCTCTAAGCCGCTTTATCTCCAGATTGGGAGAAAAGGCACTGCCACTATATCGCCTTCTACGGCGAACTGATCACTTCGAGTGGACGGACGCGACAACAGCTGGACTGGAGGAAATAAAAACCCTTCTTGCGAGCAACCCAATCCTGGCCGCGCCAAACATTGGCAAACCGATGTTGTTATACAATCGGCAACACATCAAGTGGTGAGCGTCGTGCTCGTCGTCGAACGAGAACATGATGGACAAAAATTCCCGCTTCAGAAGCCAGTATACTATATATCCACTATCCTTACACCATGCAAATCCTGGTACCCCCATTATCAAAAGATAGCATATGCGATCTTCATGGCATCCCGAAAGCTCCGTCACTACTTCCAGGAGTGTTCGATCATGGTGGCTTCTGAAGTACCACTAAATGACATTATAAACAACCGCGATGCCACGGGACAGATTGCCAAATGGGTCATTGAGCTCCTTCCATTTGATATTACATACAAACCATGTCGAGCTATTAAGTCCCAATTACTGGCTGACTTCGTCGTCGAATGGACAGAGGCCGAACTCCCTAAAGAGTACGGCACATACCCCAATTGGGTTATGTATTTCGATGGCTCCAAAATGCTGGTAGGGCTAGGAGTGGGCATCGTTTTAACGTCCCCTACTGGAGACGTTGTTCAGTACGTACTCCAAATACTATACACAGACTCCAATAATGCAGCCGAATACGAGGCCCTATTGCATGGTCTCCGGATGGATGTCTCCATGGGCATACAATGCCTAGAAGTGTGCGAGGACTAAAACCTTGCAATATCTCAAATAAATGGAGACTTTGATGCCAAAGATCCGAAGATGGCAGCTTATTGTAACGTAGTCATAAAAAAGTAGGCCCGGTTCGAGGGGCTCAAGTTCAATCATGTGGCTCGAGAAAGTAATCAAGCAGCGGATGTTCTTGCTCGTATTGGCGCTAAGCGCGACCCCGTCCCACCTAATATCTTTCTGGAAAGACTTGTTAAGCCATCCATGGTGTGGCAGGGGGAAACGACAATACTAGTATGGATCCAAACATAACCCCAGATCCCGTAAACACCGACGTCATCGGAGGCTCAGCCACTGAAATAACACCATCGGCGCATCTCATCATGGCAGTCATTGCCCCATGGGCCAAACCCTTCCTGGCCTACCTTAACAGGAAGGAGCTTCCTGAGGACCAGAATGAGGCCCGCTACATTGTCCGGTGATCAAAGGCCTGCAAGGTTCATGATGGAGAGCTCTACAAGAAAAGCGCTACCGGAGTTCTTCAACGATGTATCTCCGAGGAAGAGGGGCGGCAGCTCTTGGCTGAAATTCACGCCGGACACAGCAGCCACCACGCCGCAGCTCAGGCCCTTGTTAGCAAGGCCTTCCATACAGGGTTTTATTGGTCGACGGCCCAAGCAGATGCACAGGACCTTGTCCAACGTTGCGTCGGATGCCAACTCTTTGCCAACCAAAGCCATATGCACCCACTGCCTTACAAACAATCCCCATCACTTGGCATTTTGCGGTCTGGGGACTCGATATGGTCGGACCCCTTAAAGGAGGAAGCCATAAGAGAAAGTATTTGCTGGTCATGGTGGATAAATTCACTAAGTGGATAGAGGCCAAACCAGTCAAAACGGCCGAAGCGGGGCCAATAATAGATTTCATATCCGGCGTGGTACACCGTTATGGTGTCCCGCACGACATAATCACCGATGATGTGTAACACCCACGATGCGGCTATATCTCCCACGTGTCGGAGCATGACTTAGAGGCATAACCGCATAGTAGGCATGTCGCAAGAGGGGTAATCTTTACACATCCCATGTACTGAATAAGAAAGGGATAAAGAGCTGGCTTACAATCGCCACTTCACACAATACATAAATATAGCATTACATCATCCAGAATACAATCAAGGTACGACTACGGAACCAACATAAATAAAGACAACCCCAAATGCTAGATCCCCGATCGCCCCAACTGGGCTCCTCTACTGATCGTCCGGAAAGGAAACATAGTAACGTCCCGAATCCTCGTCGAACTCCCACTTGAGTTCAGTAGCGTCCCCTGCACTGGCATCATCGGCACCTGCATCTGTTTTGGAAGTATCTGTGAGCCACGGGGACTCAGCAATCTCACACCCTCGCGATCAAGACTATTTAAGCTTAAGGTAGGAAAGGTAGTGAGGTGGAGCTGCATCAAGCACTAGCATATATGGTGGCTAACTTACGCAAATGAGAGCGAGAAGAGAAGCAAAGCACGGTCGAGAAGCTATAAAGATCAAGAAGTGATCCTGAAACTACTTACGTTCAAGCATTACATGAGACCGTGTTCTCTTCCTGGACTCCGCCGAAAAGAGACCATCACGGCTACACACACGGTTGATTCATTTTAATTAAGTTAAGTTTCAAGTTCTCTACAACCGGACATTAACAAATTCCTATCTGCCCATAACCGCGGGCACGACTTTCGAAAGTTCAAAACCCTACAGGGGTGTCCCAACTTATCCCATCACAAACTCTCACGGTCAACGAAGGATATTCCTTATCCCAGGAAGACCCGATCAGACTCGGAATCCCGGTTACAAGACATTTTGACAATGGTAAAACAAGACCAGCAAAGCCACCCGAATGTGCCAAAAAATCCTGATAGGAGCTGCACATATCTCATTCTCAGGGCACACCGGATAAGCAATCCGTACAACTAAAACCAACCCTCAAGTTTCCCCGAGGTGGTGCTGCAAGGGGCTCTAGTTTGGACCAACACTTAGAGGAGCACTGGCCCGGGGGTTTAAAATAAAGATGACCCTTGAGTCCGTGGAACCAAGGGGAAAAGGCTTAGGTGGCAAATGGTAAAACCAAGGTTGGGCCTTGCTGGAGGAGTTTTATTCAAGGCGAACTGTCAAGGGGTTCCCATTATAACCCAACCGCGTAAGGAACGCAAAATCAAGGAACATAACACCGGTATGACGGAAACTAGGACGACAAGAGTGGAACAAAACACCAGGCATAAGGGCGAGCCTTCCACCCTTTTCCAAGTATATAGATGCATTAAATTAAACAAGATAAATAATGATATCCCAACAAAATATCCATGTTCCAACATGGAACAAACTTCATCTTCACCTGCAACTAGCAATGCTATAAGAGGGGCTGAGCAAAGAGGTAACATAACCAAACAATGGGTTGCTAGGAAAGGTGGGTAAGAGGCTTGGCATGGCAATATGGGAGGCATTATATAGCAAGTGGTAGGTATCCCGGCATAGCAAAAGAGCGAACAACTAGCAAGCAAAGATAGAAGTGATTTCGAGGGTATGGTCATCTTGCCTACAAAATTCTCCGAGTTGACGAAAACTTGATCCTCGTAAGCGTACTCAACGGGTTCCTCGATCACGTAATCGTCTCCTGGCTCTACCCAAAGCAAGAACACAAGCAAAGGAAACAACAATCAACCGCGGTGCAATGCGCAAGCAACATGATGCAAAACATGGCATGATATGCGGGATGTGATATGCCATGCATATGCATGCTTCGTGAGGGAAAGATTGAACTAGGCCTCAACTTGGCAAACCAAGTGTGCCGCTGGAAAGATGAGTTGATTTCGGTCAAAATAGATATAAAGATCACCGGAATCGGATGCACGGTTTGCAAATGGCAAGCAAAACAAGAATGGCACAATTCTGCGATTAACAACACAATGCCATCTAAAATGCAACAAGAAACTAAGCTACTACACTCCAACATAGCAACAAAGCACATGGCAGTGATCCACTAAAGATGCTTGACAAAAGATGAACATTGAGCTACGGCTAAATCACACAAGAGCAGGTTCAAACAAGCATGGCAAAAGTGCAAAAGATATCATCATCATAGACTTAGTGAAAATAATAACATGTCAGGAATTAACATCAGGAAGCAATGTTTAGAGCAAGCAAACAACATGCTACAGGAACAGATCATAGCAATACAAGGCATGGCATGAATCTACTCAAAGCATAGTACAAAAGTCCCTTACTAACTATAAGCCAAAAAGGATCAGAAGATATGATGGCATACATGTAAACATAGCAAGTTTCGTTAACAGATTCAGACTTAGCAGAAAACTGAGCATGGCATAAACAGAATTATGAAGGCCTCTTTGCGAGCTCGACTCACTCATCACAAAGCCTTGCATGAAAAGCTAAGCATACTACCAGCAAGAAGACATGATCATGAAACTATCCGAAGCAAGAACAAGCTCATAGCATGCATGGATCAACTACAACAACCATGGCAAAATTGATTAACATGTAAACAATCTGCCAGGAACATTTTATAGCAAAAGTATAGCAAGATTGAGACATTCTAGGGCTCTCCATAATTTCAAACAAGGGTATGGATGGATATAGCATAACCATATGTCAAAAACATCCTTACTGAAGATACTCAAAACAAGCATGGATTTCTCTGTAGCAACATTAATACATGGCATAAAAATAACAGCAGAGCACAGACTTAGTAAAATTGAAGTCCCTGAAATCAGCAATATCACGAGAGCTACTTTGCATGCTTGCGCTAGTCACCAAAATGATCACAAAAATACATGGCATACACCCCTGTAAATATGGCATGGCATAGCCCAAAACACATGTAGAGCTCATGCCCATGTGTAGCACACAACAAATGTAGCAAAAATGACAAATGCTCATACTCTGCTAAGAATCAGCACCTAACATTTTATAGCACTCTTGTATCCACGATTTGGGCATCAAGATGGACTCAAACAAGCATGAAACACTGGAACAAAATGAAGAGCACATCCTAATGAACATTTTGATATATTGCACACACAAAACGGAGCATCACACAAGAAGTTATGGCATGTTGAACAGGGCCTGAAAATATTGCAGAAAAGGGACTTAGGAGAATATTTGGACCTCCGGATCTGAGATCTAGGGTTTGCACGTCCTCCGAGGATGACCGGAGCGAGCTCGCCGGAGATGGTCGCTGCGGTGGCCGGAGAAGCGGGGGAAGGCCGGAGGAGGCGGGTCCGGGCCGGATCTCGCCGGATCCGGCCGGATCTTGTCGCGGGCGGTGCGGGCGGCTTGCTGGCGAGGGCGGCTACGGGCGGCGCGGGCACGACGCGAGAAGTCGTCGGCGGTGGTGGAGCTGGTCGGCAGGGCAGCGCGCGGCGGAGCGGCGCGAGGCGCGGTGGTCGGCGGCGAGGCAGGTGGCGGCGCGGGGAGGCGGGCACGACCGGGCGGCGGGGGGCGAGGCGCGGGCCGGGGGGCGCACGCGGGCCTGGCGGGCCGTCGGCTGTGGAGGCTCCCAGGGTGCCACATGGAGTGCTCTGAGTGGCTCGGGGCGGCGGCATGATTTTTGTCCGGCCGGACCGGACGTGTCCGGCGGCGCGGGGTGGAAGAAGGCTAGGGTTTCACCCGAATTTGGAGGAGGGGTGCACGTATTTATACCTACAAGGAGGTGGGAGTGTCCAAAAGAGGTGTAGTTTTCGACCACGCGATCGTGATCCGACGGCGGAGGACATGGGATAGGTTTGGAAGGGTTATTGGGCCACTCTGGAGGGGTGTTGGGCCGCAACACACACGAGGCCTTTACGGTTCCCCAGTTAACCGTTGGAGTATCAAACGGACTCCAAATGGCACGAAACTTGACAGGCGGTCTACCGGTGGTGTACCAAGGCCGCTTGGCATATCTCGTTCCATTCCAAGAATGTTTCACACCCACTCACGACAAGAGACAAAAGGGGACACCGGCGCACGTAGGAGTGTCGGATTGCAAAACGGACAATGGGGAAAATGCTCGGATGCATGAGACGACCACGTATGCAAATGATATGCACATGATGACATGATATGACATGCATGACATGAACCAAAATGCAAAACATAGACAAGAACCCAACCACGAATCTCATAACTTAGAGCCGAAAATGGCAAAAGTCGGAGTACAAATATGTTAAGTTACATCCGGGGTGTTACAACACTCCACCACTACGAAAGGATCTCGTCCCGAGATCTAGGACTGAAAGAACTCCAGATATTCGGAACGGAGGTGGTCCTCGCGTTCCCAGGTGGCTTCTCGGTCAGAATGGTGTGACCACTTCTCTTTCAAGAATTTGATAGACTTGTTGCGAGTCTTGCGCTCAGTTTCTTCAAGAATAGCAACGGGATGCTCATGATAAGACATGTCTTCTTGGAGATCAATATCTTCGAAGTTGATGGTGCGGTCAGGAGTCTTGAAGCACTTGCGAAGCTGTGACACGTGAAACACGTCGTGCACGTTTGCAAAGTTGGATGGAAGCTTGAGTTGATAGGTGAGGTCGCCTCTTTTGCCAATGATCTTGAAAGGACCCACGTATCTAGGGGCAAGCTTCCCTTTGATACCGATGCGACGAGTACCTTTCATTGGAGAGACGCGGAGGTAGACATGGTCTCCGATCTCGAAAACCAAGTCACGATGCTTGCTATCATAGTAACTCTTCTGGCGCGATTGCGTGGCTTTGATATTTTCACGGATGACTTTACACATTTCTTCAGCTTCTGTGATTAAGTCATTGCCAAGAAGTTGGCGTTCACTAGTCTCTGACCAATTAAGAGGGGTACGACACTTTCTTCCATAGAGAATCTCGAATGGGGCCTTGCCCGAACTTGCTTGGAAACTGTTGTTGTAGGAGAACTCGGCATATGGAAGACAATCTTCCCACTTCATACCGAAAGAAATGACACAAGCCCTGAGCATATCTTCAACAATTTGATTAACTCGCTTACCTTGGCCACTAGTTTGAGGATGGAAGGCTGTGCTGAAGCGAATGTTGGTGCCCATGGCCTTCTGGAAGGAGTCCCAGAACTTAGAAGTAAAGATGCTTCCACGATCTAAAGATATCAACTACGAAATGCCGTGCAAGGAGACAATCCTGGAGGTATATAGCTCTGCCAACTGAGCTGCTGTGATAGATTCTTGGATAGGAAGAAATTGAGCCACTTTAGTAAGCTTGTCGATGACGACGAAGATAGCATCATTTATGCGCTTGGACTTGGGAAATCCAGTCACGAAGTCCATCTCAATATGGTCAAACTTCCATTCTGGAATGGCAACAGGTTGGTGGAGACCAACTGGTCGTTGGTGTTCTGCTTTCACTCTTCTGCAGACATCACATTCGTTCACGAACTGAGCAATTTCTCACTTCATTCGAGTCCACCAATACGACTGCTTGAGGTCATGGTACATCTTTGTACTACCAGGATGAATGGATAGAAGGGAATTGTGAGCCTCGTTCATAATGACTTTACGAAGGTCACCTTTAGGAACAACAATTCGATCCTCGAAGAATAGAGTGTCTTTGTCATCAAGGTGATAGCACTTGTACTTGGGTTAGCTCTTGGTGATCCTATTTTTCACCTTCTTCACCATTGCATCAAGAAGTTGTGCCTCACGAATTTGATCTTCCAAAGTAGGAGAGACTTGGAGGTTGGCAACAAATCCTTGAGGAACAACTTGGAGATTAAGTTTGCGGAAAGCTTCAGAATGGTCCGGTTGGAAGGGCTTGAGAATTAAACTGTTGCAGTAAGCCTTCCTGCTCAAAGCGTCAACAATGACATTGGCCTTGCCTGGAGTATATTCAATACTCGGATTATACTCTTGAATCATTTCGACCTAACGAGTCTGCCTGAGGTTGAGGTTGGGTTGAGTGAAGATGTACTTGAGGCTCTTATGATCAGTGAAGATGTCCACTTTCCTTCCCAACAAGAGATGTCTCCATGTTAAAAGAGCATGGACAACTGCCGCCAACTCGAGGTCGTGAGTGGGGTAGTTCTTTTTTTTGTGCTTCAACTGGCGAGAGGTATAGGCCACAACTTTCTTCTCTTGCATTAGCACAGCACCGGGACCTTGCAGGGAGGCATCACAGAAAACTCTGAATGGTTTGGATTCATCAGGAGGAGTCAGAACTAGAGCTGTGATTAACTTCTCTTTGAGGGTGTTGAAAGCCATGTCACATTCAGGCGTCCAGACATACTTCACATGCTTTTGGAGGAGGTTGGAAAGAGGCTTCACGATCTTAGAGAAATTCTCCACGAATCTTCGACAATAACTTGCAAGCCCAAGGAAACTGCGGAGCTACTTCACATTCTGAGGCGGTTCCCAATTCACAATTGCACACACCTTCTCATGATTAACAGCTATGCCCTTGGCGGAGATGATATGCCCAAGGTGGAGAACCTCATCGAGCCAAAACTCGCACTTTGAAAACTTCGCATAGAATTGATGTTCTCTGAGTTTGTCCAGCACCAATCTCAAGTGCTTGGCATGATCCTCCTTGTTCTTGGAAAAGACCAAAATATCATTGAGATACACCAAGACGAAATCATTTGTGTAAGGGTTGAAGATGAAGTTCATCATGCGAGAGAACGTTGGAGGAGCATTGACAAGGCCGAAAGACATGACAGTATATTCATAAGAACCATAGCTTGTTCTGAATGCTGTCTTGGGGATATCTTGTTCACGAATGCGAATCTGATGATAACCCATACGGAGGTCAAGCTTGGAGAAAACTTGAGCACCTTTAAGTTGCTCGAATAGCTCATTGATGTTGGGAAGTGGGTACTTGTTCTCTTGTTCAATGGGCAGTAGTCGACACAAAGACGGTCTGTGCCATCCTTCTTCTGGACAAAAAGAACACCACAACCCCATGGAGATGAACTCGGTCGGATCAGACCCAAACGCTCTTGTTCATCGAGCTGTTTCTTCAATTCCTTCAACTCCTTTGGTCCAAGCTTGTAAGGACGTTTGCAAACAGGTTCCGTGCCAGGCTCAAGATTGATGATGTATTCAACTGGCCGGTGAGGAGGCATTCCTGGAAGCTCTTCTGGAAAGACGTCTTGATATTCACAAATGACTAGAATCTGAGTGATGGCATTCAACTCGCCCTTCTCATTGAGAGAAAACAGTCGAATGGTATCATCACAAGCGGCATAGATGATCACATCCTCAGACGAGTGTGTCAATTGAATCTGCCTGGCAGCACAATCAAGCTGAGCCTTATGCTTAGAAAGCAAGCACATGCCGAGAATTAGATCAATATTCGAGTCACCAAGAACAATAGGAGAAGACAGAAACTTATAGTCACCCATCTTCATAACAGAATCCGGAACGAATACTCGAGAAGTCATCTGTCGGGAGGGAGAAACAATAGACAAATGTCTCGTCAAAACTTGAGTAACCAAATCATGCATAGCCACAAAAGGTCTTGAAATGAAAGAATGCGATGCACCAGTATCAAAAAGGACTTTTGTAGGAATATCATTAACAGGAAGATTACCCATGATTACTTCTGAAGAGTCCTCTGCCTAAGCTGCGTCCATCATGTTGACCTTTGCAAACTTGGGATTATGCTTGACCACTGCATTGCTGGCAGATCTCACAGGAGGAGGAGGCGGCAGGCGCCTTTGGTTGAAGCATTTGTTCACATAGTGCCCTTTCTGCTGACACTTGTTGCAAGTAACCTCTGAGAGCGGACAGTGATAAGGATCACTTGACCTTGGAGCATGAGACAGAGCTTTGCTCTGATAGCCTGGGTTGGGTGGGTGGGAAAATCCATTGCCACCTTTACTCTTCTGCTGATAAGGCTGACGGAATGGATGAGGAGGAGGCAACCAGAATTTCTGTTGCTTAGCTGCCTCTTGAGTTGAAGAAGATGATTGAGTTGCATCCCTGACTCTCTTCTTAGAAGCATCACACTTGAGTTGAGCAGCTTCTTGCTTTAGTGCCATGTTGTAGAAATCATCATACTTGGTTGGCTCAAAGAGCACGAGAGCTAGTTGCAGATCTTCTCTGAGGCCACCTCTGAATTGATAAATCATGCTCTTCTCGTCAGGGACGTCTTGTTTGGCGAAGCGAGCGAGCCTCTGAAACAGGATGTTGTATTGGTAAACAGACATGCTGCCTTGCTTGAGATTGCGGAACTCCTCGCGCTTACTCTCAGCAACACTTTGTGGAATGTGGTGAGCTATGAAGTCTCGGCGGAAATCATCCCAGGTAATCACACGACCTCCTCTGGAATCTCTGTATTGTTGATACCACTCAGCAGCTTGGTCTTTGAGTTGGAACGAAGCAAACTTGACAAAGTCCTTAGGCCTGACATTGCTACATTCAAAATGTTTGCAGATGTCCACGAGCCAATCGTCAGCGTCTGTGGCCTCGACACAGTTACTAAAGGACTTCGGCTGGTTTGCGAGGAACTGATTGAGGGTAGCAAACTGAGCTTGATTGTTGCCTTGGCCTTGATTTCCTTGGTTGCGCTCTTGCAAGAGTTGCAAAAGCATCTGCGTGTTGGCGTTGGTAGCAGCCATGACAGCTTGCCATGCCTCCGGAGGTTGAGGTGGTGGCGGAGGTTCCGGATTCTGACGCGTTGGAGGAGCCATCCTGAAGAGGTTGACATCCGTTAGCATCTTGAAAGACATATAATCAAACTGAATCAATGGATCAAAATTGCAACATATAGCCTTAACATTCGAACAAGAATGAACGAATGAATTCCAAAGTAAATGATCACACTTCCATAAATTGAGAAGCCACTTTGATAAAGGTAGATGAATAAATCAACAAGGTACGGATATGAACAAATAATTGGTAAGGATTACCCAATCACAAACCAAATATCTGTGGGAAGAAATACTAGAGCTACATGAATTCCCACCTATGAAACTCCCGAAACTTTCTGGTTATGCAATCAGGTGTTGGGAATACAAGGGAAGCATAATATCTCACCCAAAACTAGCAAATCCTACATCTAGTTGTATCCATCCTTCAACACATAACCAAGAAACCTTCAGAAATCATTTACCTCAACCTTCGAAAAGCATCCGTTATACGAGTTATGGCAATACTCCCGAACTCCCGCTCCAGTACTGGGTGGCGTCGAGGTTATCTCACCAACAACTACATAAAGGAGATTTTTGATGTCGGTGAACTCAGGTATTCTAGATTTGCAACGATAAAATTGTGACGACAACACCTCGCAGCTCAACTCCCCGAGACACTGCCACAACCCCTAAATGTCAGGAGGCACCCAGAACAATGTTCTCGTCACAAAACCATCGAAAGATTCCAAGATACCTGCATGATCCTAATTTTTTTTCGTGAAATTTGAGAAGAGAAGAGTCAAAACTCTACATCTGGAGGCCTCACCAGAGAGATGAAGGGACTGAGGAGTAAAAAGAATCCTACTCTCCGATATATATAATCCTATAAGACTCAAAACATTTTTCTAGACTCAACAACGCCAGCGATTCGATCAAGCAGGGGGCTCCTAAGCCGGGGAAGGCTTTGATACCAACTTGTAACACCCACGATGCGGCTATATCTCCCACATGTCGGAGCACGACTTAGAGGCATAACCGCATAGTAGGCATGTCGCAAGAGGGGTAATCTTTACACATCCCATGTACTAAATAAGAAAGGGATAAAGAGCTGGCTTACAATCGCCACTTCACAGAATACATAAATATAGCATTACATCATCCAGAATACAATCAAGGTTCGACTACGGAACCAACATAAATAAAGACAACCCCAAATGCTAGATCCCCGATCGCCCCAACTGCGCTCCTCTACTGATCATCCAGAAAGGAAACATAGTAATGTCCCGAATCCTCGTCGAACTCCCACTTGAGTTCGGTAGCGTCCCCTGCACTGGCATCATCGGCACCTGCATCTGTTTTGGAAGTATCTGTGAGCCAAGGGGACTCAGCAATCTCACACCCTCACGATCAAGACTATTTAAGCTTAAGGTAGGAAAGGTAGTGAGGTGGAGCTGCAGCAAGCACTGGCATATATGGTGGCTAACTTACGCAAATGAGAGCGAGAAGAGAAGCAAAGCATGGTCGAGAAGCTATAAAGATCAAGAAGTGATCCTGAAACTACTTGCGTTCAAGCATTACACGAGACCGTGTTCTCTTCCCGGACTCCGCCGAAAAGAGACCATCACGGCTACACACCGGACATTTTAATTAAGTTAAGTTTCAAGTTCCCTACAACCGAACATTAACAAATTCCCATCTGCCCATAACCGCGGGCACGGCTTTTGAAAGTTCAAAACCCTGCAGGGGTGTCCCAACTCAGCCCATCACAAGCTCTCACGATGAACGAAGGATATTCCTTCTCCCAGGAAGACCCGATCAGACTCGGAATCCCGGTTACAAGACATTTCGACAATGGTAAAACAAGACTAGCAAAGCCACTCGAATGTGCCGACAAATCCTGATAGGAGCTGCACATATCTCGTTCTCAGGGCACACCGGATAAGCAATCCGTACAACTAAAACCAACCCTCAAGTTTCCCCGAGGTGGCGCTGCAAGGGGCTCTGATACGTCTCCGTCGTATCTATAATTTTTGATTGTTCCATGCCAATATTATTCAACTTTCATATACTTTTGGCAACTTTTTATACTATTTTTGGGACTAACATATTGATCCAGTGCCCAGTGCCAGTTCCTATTTGTTGCATGTTTTTTGTTTCACAGAATATCCATATCAAACGGAGTCCAAACGGAATAAAAACTGACGGAGATTTTTTTTGGAATATATATGATTTTTGGGAAGAAAATCCACATGAGACAATGCCCGAGGTGGCCACGAGGCAGGGGGCGCGCCCCTGACCCTCGTGGGCCACCCGTATGGCGGTTGATGCCCTTCTTTCGCCACAAGAAAGCTAATTTCCGGATAGAGATCGTGTTAAAATTTCAGCCCAATCAGAGTTACGGATCTCCGGGAATATAAGAAACGGTGAAAGGGAAGAATCTGAGAACGCAGAAACAGAGAGAGACAGAGAGACAGATCCAATCTCGGAGGGGCTCTCGCCACTCCCATGCCATGGAGGCCATGGACCAGAGGGGAAACCCTTCTCCCATCTAGGGAGGAGGTCAAGGAAGAAGAAGAAGGAGGGGGGCTCTCTCCCCCTCGCTTCCGGTGGCACCGGAGTGCCACCGGGGGCCATCATCATCACCGCGATCTACACCAACACCTCCGCCATCTTCACCAACATCTCCATCACCTTCCCCCTCTATCTACAGCGGTACACTCTCCCGCAACCCGCTATACCCTCTACTTGAACATGGTGCTTTATGCTTCATATTATTATCCAATGATGTGTTGCCATCTTATGATGTCTGAGTAGATTTTCGTTGTCCTATCGGTGGTTGATGAATTGCTATGATTGATTTAATTTGCTTGTGGTTATGTTGTTGTGTAGCATCCCAAATTTTCAATTTGGAATGTTATACATTATATCATCACTGCATATCATATTTTATTTGCTTTTGGTTTGATCCTAGAAATTCTACGCAACTCAAGGACCCTCGGAGAGAGTTGGGGATTTCGTTATTTTCATATTTGAGTTTTCTCAAATTTTAGAAATAGGATCATTTGATTTTAATTATTTTATCTTCAATTATTTCTGTTATAAAAAGATGAGAGAGGGAATAAAATGACTTTCCCAAAATAAAGAAATATTGAGGATTTAATAATAAAATCAAATAAGATTTTTATTTTGGAGTTATTTGCTATTTTATTTGAATTTAGGAAAACTGCGCATTTTTCAAAATTGCATTTAGGCCCCAAATAAATGTTCATCTTGTCCAGCTTGATTTTAGAAGTCGGGTAAAATTTATTTCGGGATTTTTCGAGTCCGTTTAGTATTTATTTTATTTGTTTTTCGACGCGTAATTATTTATATAAAAAATGCGCAACCGACTTAGGGCCGGTTTCGGCGAGGACTCTTTCGGGCCGGCCTTTAAAAGCCCGTGACCCCGAGCCATAGCGCCGCCAGCCCGAGCCGCCCCAAACCCTAGCGCCCGCCGCCGCCGCCCGGAGCCGCCCCGCCGCCGACCCCGCCGCCCCGGAGCCGTCCCACCGCCGCGGAGGTTGACCACCGCCGCCGCCGCCGGTTTGCTCGAGAAAACCGCCCGGTTTTCCGTTCGGTTTTTTTATTACATCCGGTTCGTTTTTTTCCGGTTTAGTTTATTTAGCGAGCGTTCACTCGTTCGTTCGTTTTAACGGACGCGCTCACCATTTAGTTCCAGAAAACGAACGTTCGTTCGTTAATTTGTTCATCGTTTTTCTTTTTCTCGGATTTTCCGCGATTATTTTTGATCGCGATTTCTGATCCAATTTTCGTTCTAGTATAACTTTTCGCTCGTTTATTGGAATCAGACGATTCAAGCGCCTGGAGTTTCGTCTCGAAACCCTCTTTCCGTTTAACCAACTCAAACAAGTTTTTGCTTCTGTAAAATTTGACCTAGATCCAGATTAGTAAACGAAGTTTGTTAAAATTTCAGCCCAATCGGAGTTACGGATCTCCGAGAATATAAGAAACGGTGAAAGGGAAGAATCTGAGAACGCAGAAACAGAAAGTGACAGATCCAATATCGGAGGGGCTCTCGCCCCTCCCGTGCCATGGAGGCCATGGACCAGAGGGGTAACCATTCTCCCATCTAGGGAGGAGGTCAAGGAAGAAGAAGAAGAAGGAGGGGGGCTCTCTCCCCCTCGCTTCCGGTGGCACCGGAGTGCCACCGGGGCCATCATCATCACTGCGATCTACACCAACACCTCCTCCATCTTCACCAACATCTCCATCACCTTCCGCCTCTATCTATAGCGGTCCACGCTCCCGCAACCCGCTGTACCCACTACTTGAACATGGTGCTTTATGCTTCATATTATTATCCAATGATGTGTTGCCATCCTATGATGTCTGAGTAGATTTTTGTTGTCCTATTGGTGGTTGATGAATTGCTATGATTTATTTAATTTGCTTGTGGTTATGTTGTTGTCCTTTGGTGCCCAACATATGATTGCGCGCGTGGATCACACCCTAGGGTTAGTTGTATGTTGATAGGACTATGTATTGGAGGGCAAGAGTGATAGGAGCTTCAACCTAGCATAGAAATTGATGCATACGGGATTGAAGGGGGACCAATATATCTTAATGCTACGGTTGGCTTTTACCTTAATGAACATTAGTATTTGCGGATGCTTGCTAATAGTTCCAATCATAAGTGCATAGAATTCCAAGTCAGGGATGACATGCTAGCAGTGGCCTCTCCCACATAATACTTGCTATCAGTCTAGTAAAGTAGTCAATTGCTTAGGGGCAATTTCGCAACTCCTACCACCACTTTTCCACACTCCCTATATTTACTTTATTGTTTCTTTATCTAAACAGCCCCTACTTTTTATTTACGTAATCTTTATTATCTTGCAAGAATATCCAACAACACCTACAAAGTACTTCAAGTTTCATACTTGTTCTAGGTAAAGCGAACATCAAGCGTGCGTAGAGTTGTATCGATGGTCGATAGAACTTGAGGGAATATTTGTTCTACCTTTAGCTCCTCGTTGGGTTCGACACTCTTACTTATCGAAAACTGTTGCGATCCCCTATACTTGTGGGTTATCAAGACCTTTTTCTGGCACCGTTGCCGGGGAGCAATAGCGTGGGGTGAATATTCTCGTGTGTGCTTGTTTGCTTTATCACTAAGTAATTTTTATTTTCTGTTCTTAGTTGTTCTCTATCTTTAGTTATGGATATGGAACACAAAATACCAAAAAAATTATTTGTACTTTCTGCTCATGGAGATGGGGAACCTCCTAAACCCTTGATGATGGTTATGTGAAAAATATTATGTACTACTTTAATAATCCTGAGAAAACCCCATTCAATTATGTAATGGGAGTAACTTTGGATCAACGTGAATACTTTAGGGATTACCGCTTGACACAAAAGGGAAACTATTATGGGATCAAATTCATATATTGAATTGGTATGCTAGGCAACTATGCTTGAGATATGATTATACTTGTTGCTCTAAGGTGAAGGCTCCACACCTTCCCTTTTCCTGTGAATTTAATGATAATGAAACCTTAGCTTCTTAGGCTAATGGTATATATGATTACTATGATGTGGAACAAATAGAAGAATTTGTTGCTTTTAAGGGTGCTTATGAAATTGAATCTATGTTTAAAGAGTTTGAAGATTTTGATGATGCTGTTTATAGACCTGAAAATTTACCTATCCTGAAATATTGTTATGAGAATTATGAATACAATTACGAAATTAATGCGCTTATTGAGAAAGTCTCCGCTGTCCAAGAAGAGACTAATATTTTGCAGGAATCTATGGAAGAAGAAGTTGATGAAACTGTGAGCTCATTGGATGAAAGAGATGATGAGGAGAGCAAAGAACAAAAGGAGGAAGAGCGGATTAGCTACCCGTGCCCACCTTCTAATGAGAGTAACTCTTCAACTCATACATTGTTTAATTTCCCTCCGTGCTTACCGTAGGATGATTTCTATGATGATTGTTATGATCTCATTGATTCTTTTGAAATATCCCTTTTTGATGATGCTTGCTATGCTTGTGGCCAAGATGCCAATATGAATTATGCTTATGGAGATGAACTTGCTGTAGCTCCTTATGTTAAACATGAAATTGTTGCTATTGCATCCACACATGATAGTCCTATTATCTTTTTGAATTCTCCCAATTACACTATATCGGAGATGTTTGCAGTTATTAAGGATTATATTGATGGGTTGCCTTTTACTACTACACATGATGATTTTGATAGATATAATATGCATGTGCTTGCTGCTCCTACTTGCAATTATTATGAGAGAGGAACTATATCTCCACCTCTCTATGTTTCCAATAAGATAAAATTGCAAGAAACTGGTTATACTATGCATTGGCCTTTACTATGTGTGCATGAATTGTTCTTTTATGACATGCCGATGCATAGGAAGAGAGTTAGACTTCGTCATTACATGATATATGTTACTTTGTGCTCACAACTAAATTACAAATCATTGTTAATCAAAATTGGCTTTGATATACCTTGGGATCCGGGTGGATCCATTACTTGAGCACTATATGCCTAGCTTAATGGCTTTAAAGAAAGCGCTGCAAGGGAGACAACCTGGAAGTTTTAGAGAGTCATTTATTTCTGTTGTGTTCTTTTATAAATTTTAAATATAAAAACAATGTGCCAAGGTTTGCCTTTAGGATGTTTACATTTGCTTGCTGGTTTGTACGGTGCAGGACAGAAACTTTGGCTGTAGTGCGCGATTTTACATTTTTAGCTGGAACGTAAAATGGTTCTGATTCTTTTTGAAATGTCTTACTATAAAAATTGTTTATTTTTCCTAATTTGGTAGAATTGTTCAAGTATCAGAAGTATGGTGAATGTTCAGATTATTACAGACTATTCTGTTTTAGACAGATTCTGTTTTTGATGCATAGTTTGCTTGTTTTGATGAAACTATCAATTTATATTAGTGGATTAAGCCATGAAAAAGTTATATTACAGTAGACACAATGCAAAAAAATGAATTGGTTTGCAACAGTACTTAGAGTAGTGATTTGCTTTATTATACTAACGGATCTTACCGAGTTTTCTGTTGAAGTTTTGTGTGGATGAAGTGTTCGATGATCGAGAAGGTCTCGATGTGAGAAGAAGGAAGAGAGGCAAGAGCTCAAGCTTGGGGATGCCCGAGGCACCCCAAGTAAATATTCAAGGAGACTCAAGCTTCTAAGCTTGGGGATGCCCCGGAAGGCATCCCCTCTTTCTTCAATAAGTATCGGTATGTTTTCAGATTCATTTCGTTCATGCGATATGTGCAATCTTAGAGCATCTTTTGCATTTAGTTTTCATCTTTCTTTTATGCACCATGCTGGTATGAGATAGTCCTTGGTTGATTTATAGAATTCTCATTGCACTTAACTTATATCTTTTGAGTATGGCTTTAGAGAATGCTTCATGTGCTTCACTTATATCATTTGAAGTTTGGATTGCCTGTTTCTCTTTACATAGACAACCGTCATTTGTAGAATGCTCTTCTGCTTCACTTATATTTGTTAGAGCGTGGGCATATATTTTGTAGAAAGAATTAAACTCTCTTGCTTCACTTATATCTATTTAGAGAGATGACAGGAATTGGTCATTCACATGGTTAGTCATAAAATCCTACATAAAACTTGTAGATCACTGAATATGATGTGTTTGATTCCTTGCAATAGTTTTGCGATATGAAGATGGTAATATTAGAGTCATGCTAGTGGGTAGTTGTGGATTGTAGAAATACTTGTGTTGAGGTTTGTGATTCCCGTAGCATGCACGTATGGTGAACCGTTATGTAACGAAGTTGGAGCATGAGGTATTTATTGATTGTCTTCCTTATGAGTGGCGGTCGAGGACGAGCGATGGTCTTTTCCTACCAATCTATCCCCTAGGAGCATGCGCGTAGTACTTTTTTCGATGACTAATAGATTTTTGCAATAAGTATGTGAGTTCTTTATGACTAATGTTGAGTCCATGGATTATACGCACTCTCACCCTTCCATCATTGCTAGCCTCTCTAGTACCGCGCAACTTTCGCCGGTACCATAAACCCACCATATACCTTCCTCAAAACAGCCACCATACCTACCTATCATGGCATTTCCATAGCCATTCTGAGATATATTGCCATGCAACTTTCATCATCATCATATACATGACTTGAGCATTCGTTGTCATATTGCTTTGCATGATCGTAAGATAGCTAGCATGATGTTTTCATGGCTTGTCCATTTTTTGATGTCATTGCTATGCTAGATCATTGCACATCCCGGTACACCGCTGGAGGCATTCATATAGAGTCATATCCTTGTTCTAGATATCGAGTTGTAATATTGAGTTGTAAGTAAATAAAAGTGTGATGATCATCATTATTAGAACATTGTCCCATGTGAGGTTATCAAAATAAAAGTGGCCAAAGAAGCCCAAAAAAGAGAGAGAGGCCAAAGAAGCCTACAAAAAAAGAAAAAAAGAAAAAAAAGAAAAAAATGAGAGAAAAAGAGAGAAGGGGCAATGTTACTATCCTTTTTCCCCCACTTGTGCTTCAAAGTAGCACCATGTGTTCTTCATATAGAGAGTCTCTTGAGTTATCACTTTCATATACTAGTGGGAATTTTTAGTATAGAACTTGGCTTGTATATTCCAACAATGGGCTTCCTCAAATGCCCTAGGTCTTCATGAGCAAGCAAGTTGGATGCACACCCACTTAGTTTCAGTTTTGAGCTTTCATATACTTATAGCTCTAGTGCATCTGTTGCAAGGAAATCCCTACTCACTCACATTGATATCTATTGATGGGCATCTCCATAGCCCGTTGATACACCTAGTTGATGTGAGACTATCTTCTCCTTTTTTGTCTTCTCCACCACCATTCTATTCCACCTATAGAGCTATGTCCATGGCTCACGCTCATGTATTGCGTGAAAGTTGAAAAGGTTTGAGAATGTCAAAAGTATGAAACAATTGCTTGGCTTGTCATTGGGGTTGTGCATGATGTGAGTATTTTGTGTGAAGAAGATGGATCATAGCCAGACTATATGATTTTGTAGGGATAACTTTCTTTGGCCATGTTATTTTGAAAAGACATGATTGCTTTATTAGTAGGCTTGAAGTATTATTGTTTTTATGTCAAATGATAGACTATTGCTTTGAATCACTCGTGTCTTAATATTCATGCCATGATTAGATATGTGATCAAGATTATGCTAGGTAGCATTCCACATCAAAAATTATCTTTTTTTATCATTTACCTACTCGAGGACGAGCAGGAATTAAGCTTGGGGATGCTGATATGTCTCCGTCGTATCTATAATTTTTGATTGTTCCATGCCAATATTATTCAACTTTCATATACTTTTGGCAACTTTTTATACTATTTTTGGGACTAACATATTGATCCAGTGCCCAGTGCTAGTTCCTGTTTGTTGCATGTTTTTTGTTTCGCAGAATATCCATATCAAACGGAGTCCAAACGGAATAAAAACTGGCGGAGATTTGTTTGGAAATATATATGATTTTTGGGAAGAAAATCCACACGAGACGGTGCCTGAGGTGACCACGAGGCAGGGGGGCGCGCCTTGACCCTCGTGGGCCACCCATAAGGCGGTTTATGCCCTTCTTTCGCCTCAAGAAAGCTAATTTCCAGATAGAGATCGTGTTAAAATTTCAGCCCAATAGGAGTTACGGATCTCCGGGAATATAAGAAACGGTGAAAATGAGGAATCTGAGAACGCAGAAACAGAGAGAGACAGATCCAATCTCGGAGGGGATCTCGCCCCTCCCGTGCCATGGAGGCCATGGACCAGAGGGGAAACCCTTCTCCCATCTAGGGAGGAGGTCAAGGAAGAAGTAGAAGGAGGGGGGCTCTCTCCCCCTCGCTTCCGGTGGCACGGGAGTGCCACCGGGGGCCGTCATCATCACCGCGATCTACACCAACACCTCAGCCATGTTCACCAACATCTCCATCACCTTCCCCCTCTATCTACAGCGGTCCACTCTCCCGCAACCCGCTGTATCCTCTACTTGAACATGGTGCTTTATGCTTCATATTATTATCCAATGATGTGTTGCCATCCTATGATGTCTGAGTAGATTTTTGTTGTCCTATCAGTGGTTGATGAATTGCTATGATTGATTTAATTTTCTTGTGGTTATGTTGCTGTCCTTTGGTGCCCATCATATGATTGCGCGTGTGGATCACACCCTAGGGTTAGTTGTATGTTGGTAGGACTATGTATTGGAGGGCAAGAGTGATAGAAGCTTCAACCTAGCATAGAAATTGATGCATACAGGATTGAAGGGGGACCAATATATCTTAATGCTATGGTTGGGTTTTACCTTAATGAACATAAGTATTTGGGGATGCTTGCTAATAGTTCCAATCATAAGTTCATAGAATTCCAAGTCAGGGATGACATGCTAGCAGTGGCCTCTCCCACATAATACTTGCTATCGGTCTAGTAAAGTAGTCAATTGCTTAGGGGCAGTTTCGCAACTCCTACCAACACTTTTCCACACTCGCTATATTTACTTTATTATTTCTTTATCTAAAAATCCCCAACTTTTATTTATGTAATCTTTATTATCTTGCAAGCATATCCAACAACACCTACAAAGTACTTCTAGTTTCATACTTGTTCTAGGTAAAGCGAACGTCATGCGTGCGTAGAGTTGTATCAGTGGTCGATAGAACTTGAGGGAATATTTGTTCTACCTTTAGCTCCTCGTTGGGTTCGACACTCTTACTTATCGAAAACTGTTGCGATCCCCTATACTTATGGGTTATCAGGCTCTAGTTTGGACCAACACTCAGAGGAGCACTGGCCCGGGGGTTTAAAATAAAGATGACCCTTGAGTTCGCAGAACCCAAGGGAAAAAGGCTTAGGTGGCAAATGGTAAAACCAAGGTTGGGCCTTGTTGGAGGAGTTTTATTCAAGGCGAACTGTCAAGGGGTACCCATTATAACCCAACCGCGTAAGGAACGCAAAATCAAGGAACATAACACCGGTATGACGGAAACTAGGACGGCAAGAGTGGAACAAAACACCAGGTATAAGGCCGAGCCTTCCACCCTTTACCAAGTATATAGATGCATTAAAGTAAACAAGATATAGTAATGATATCCCAACAAAATATCCATGTTCAAACATGGAACAAACTTCATCTTCACCTGCAACTAGCAATGCTATAAGAGGGGCTGAGCAAAGTGGTAACATAGCCAATTAACGGTTTGCTAGGAAAGGTGGGTTAGAGGCTTGGCATGGCAATATGGGAGGCATGATATAGCAAGTGGTAGGTATCGCAACATAGCAAAAGAGCGAACAACTAGCAAGCAAAGATAGAAGTGATTTCAAGGGTATGATCATCTTGCCTGCAAAATTCTCCGAGTTGACGAAAACTTGATCCTCGTAAGCGTACTCAATGGGTTCCTCGATCACGTAATCGTCTCCGGCTCTACCAAAGCAAGAACACAAGCAAAGGAAACAACAATAAACCGCGGTGCAATGCGCAAGCAACATGATGCAAAACATGGCATGATATGCGGGATGTGATATGCAATGCATATGCATGCTTCGGGAGGGAAAGATTGAACCAGGCCTCAACTTGGCAAACCAAGTGTGCCGCTGGAAAGATGAGTTGATTTCGGTCGAAATCGATATAAAGATCACCAGAATCGGATCCACGGTTTGCAAATGGAAAGCAAAACAAGAATGGCACAATTCTGCGATTAACAGCACGATGCCATCTAAAATGCAACAAGAAACTAAGCTACCGCACTCCAACATAGCAACAAAGCACATGGCAGTGATCTACTAAAGATGCTTAACAAAAGAAGAACACTGAGCTACGGCTAAATCACACAAGAGCAGGTTCAAACAAGCATGGAAAAGTGCAAAAGATATCAGCATCACAGACTTAGTGAAAATAGTAACATGTCAGGAATTAACATCAGGAAGCAATGTTTAGAGCAAGCAAAAACAACATGCTACAGTACCAGATAATAGCAATACAAGGCATGGCATGAATCTACCCAAAGCATAGCACAAAAGTCCCTTACTAACTATAAGCCAAAAAGGATCAGAAGATATGATGGCATACATGTAAACATAGCAAGTTCTGTTAACAGATTCAGACTTAGCAGAAAACCGAGCATGGCATAAACAGAATTATGAAGGCCTCTTTGCGAGATCGATTAACTCATCACAAAGCCTTGCATGACAAGCTGAGCATACTACCAGCAAGAAGACATGATCATGAAACTATCCGAAGCAAGAACAAGCTCATAGAATGCATGGATCAACTACAACAACCATGGCAAAATTGCTTAACATCTAAACAATCTGCCAGGAACATTTGATAGCAAAATTAGAGCAAGATTGAGACATGCTAGGGCACTCCATAATTGCAAACAGGGGCATGGATGGATAGAGCATAACCATATGTCAAAAACATCCTTACTGAAGATACTCAAAACAAGCATGGATCTCTCTGTAGCAACATGAATACATGGCATAAAAATAACAGCAGAGCAAAGACTTAGTAAAATTTAAGTCCCTGAAATCAGCAATTTCACGAGAGCTACTTTGCATGTTTGTGTTAGTCACCAAAATGATTACAAAAATACATGGCATACACCCCTGTAAAGATGGCATGGCATAGCCCAAAACACATGTAGAGCTCATGCCCATATGCAGCACACGACAAATGTAGCAAAAATGACAAATGCTCATACTCTGCTAAGAATCAGCACCTAACATTTTATAGAACTCTTGTATCCACTATTTTGGCATCAAGATGGACTCAAACAAGAATGGAACAATGGAACAAAATAAAGAGCACATCCTGATGAACATTTTGATATATTGCACGCACAAAACGGAGCATCACACAAGAAGTTATGGCATGTTGAACAGGGCCTGAAAATATTGAAGAAAAGGGACTTAAACAATATTTGGACCTCCGGATCTGAGATCTAGGGTTTGCACGTACTTCGAGGATGACCGGAGTGAGCTTGCCGGAGAAGCGGGGGAAGGCCGGAGGAGGCGAGTCCGGGCCGGATCTTGTCGCAAGCGGCACTGGCGGCTACGGGCGGCGCGGGTGCGACACGGGAATTCTGTGGCGGCAGCGGAGCTGGTCGGCGGGGCGGCGCGTGGCGGAGCGGCGCGAGGCACGGTGGTCGGCGACGAGGCAGGTGGCGGCGCGGGGAGGCGGGCACGACCGGCGGCGGCGGGCGAGGCGCGGGCCTGGCGGGCCGCCGGCGGCGGTGGTTCCTGGGATGCCACATGGCGCGCTCTGAGTGGCTCAGGGCGGCGGTGTGATTTTTGTCCAGCTGGACCGAACGTGTCCGGCGGCGCGGGGTGGAAGAAGGCTAGGGTTTCGCCCGAATTTGGAGGAGGGGTGCACGTATTTATACCTAGAAGGAGGTGGGAGTGTCCAAAAGAGGTGTAGTTTTCGATCACGCGATCGTGATCAGACGGCGGAGGACATGGGATAGGTTTGGAAGGGTTATTGGGCCACTTTGGAGGGGTGTTGGGCTGCAACACACACGAGGCCTTTACGGTTCCCCGGTTAACCGTTGGAGTATCAAACGGACTCCAAATGGCACGAAACTTGACAGGTGGTCTACCGGTGGTGTACCAAGGCCGCATGGCAAATCTCATTCCATTCCGAGAATGTTTCACACCCGCTCACGGCAAGAGACAAAAGGGGACGCCGGCGCACGTAGGAGTGTCGGATTGCAAAACGGACAACGAGGAAAATGCTCGGATGCATGAGACGACCACGTATGCAAATGAGATGCACATGATGACATGATGTGAAATGCATGACACGAACAAAATGCAAAACAAAGACAAGAATCCAACCAAGAATCTCATAACTTAGAGCCAAAAATGGCAAAAGTCGGAGTACAAATATGGTAAGTTACATCCGGGCGTTACATGATGGCTCTAATTTAATAGCCGATGAAGTGAAAACCCGGTGTGCTAATATAGGCATTAAGGTCGATTACGCCTCGGTCTATCACCCGCAGACAAACGGTCAAGTCGAACCGGCTAATGGTCTTATTATGAGCGGCATCAAACCTAGACTAGTGCGGTCTTTGGAAGAATCAGACAAGCACTGGGTGGAGGAACTTGACTCCGTACTCTAGGGGCTGTGAACCACGCCCAAACGCACTACTGGATATACACCTTTCTTCATGGTGTACGGTGCAGAAGCAGTGTTACCCTGCGATATTATTCATGACTCACCTCGAGTGCACATGTACGAAGAGAGAGAAGCCGAGCTTGATCGGCAGGACAGTCTAGATGCCTTGGAGGAGGAGCACGATGTCGCAAAAGCCCATTTCGCATTTTATCAACAGCAGGCTCGCAGGTATCAAAGCAGAGAAGTGCGGGCCAAGACTTATAACGTTGGTGAACTCGTTCTACGCCTGCCGGAGAACAAAGACGACAAACTCAAGCCCAAGTGGGAGGGTCCCTTCATCATTGACGAAGTTCTCACCGGAGGAGCGTACCGCCTGCGTGATGCGTCAGACAATCACGTGGAGCTGAACCCCTGGAATGTGGCCAGACTACGACGATTTTATGCCTAGCGCCAAACTCTGTGTTCGTCTCCTCCCTCCTGTTATTGATGTTATTTTTTTCTCTCTTTTCATTTTTTATCCTTTTTTCGTTTTGCTCTTTAGCCTTGCGGTTTTAGTATGGCTAGACCGTCCTTACCTGATGCGTACATCTCTACATATGTACGTTCATTATACCTGGGGGCTTCTCGTACAGAAGCTTGCTATTATTCTTCGAGCATCAAGCTCACTACATATGCGTTTGTTTCATATGTACCTTTTCTTCGCCATTATATGCATCGATATGACTTAAGTTTTGGCCAAACTAGGTTGCCTAGCTCCTGTGCTTATGCCCTACGTTCCCGTTAGTTCGGCTAAGGCATAAAGGGAGCACCTCTGCGATTGTTACCGCCGGGTCATCCGGATGTGTACCTCAGATAGGGTGAAGCCGAAAGCTAGCGTTCTTAAGGGAATATTCAGTCGGCGAATTAAAGACGTTTCCACATTCACTCCATTGTGAAACCCCAGATGTTACTTACTCTATGATTTTTTCAATCATAGTTCGGACATGCACATTAAATGCATGCACACCCAGGGAAAGGAACTCTTAACGGAACTATTCTCCCTAGAAGATGTTTCTTACATAATGTAATATAACATAACTAGCTGGATACCCATTGTCTGTTCAAGCAACTATGACCCCTACGCCTGGTTCCCATGCATACCCTAGTATATTCTGCCGTTAGGGTATTCGGAAACACTCCGCACCCTCGGGTCCAGAGGTCGAAGTGAGAAGGTCGGCCATGACAATTGTCTTTATTATCCAGCTAGAAGGAAAGTACATAGTCATTCAAGACTTAAAGACTTCCTCCTCTATACCGTCCAACAGGCGGTCTAACTTACAATCCTGTTGGGAATATCTAGCGGCCACCTCCACTTGGTCATCTACTAAACTAACGGGAATTTCTTCCCCATTCGACCCTAACAGTCCAACCCGGGACATGTGATTCAGATCCAGCTTGGTATACCACATTTTTACCATGGTCCAGGCCTCTCGCTTACCCTCTTGGCAGGACGATATCTTCCATAGTCGGATACGCCGCCGTGCTCCCTTGAACAACACTACCAGCTTCTCCATACTCCCTGGAGGGGAGTCGGATGGCCATAAGGCCTTGGATACACTATACATTGCCTGCCGAGCTTGCTCGTGCAACTACGACAACCCTTGCAGAAGACCACTTGGTGATCCAGACACCTCCTCTTCGGGGCGGCCTGTCAATACACCTGCAATCACAGCTATATCGGCTATTGTTACTTCCAAACTGTTATAAGATAAATGCGGCCAGATACTGAATATGCCACCTCACAGTTTTTTGTTCTCCTTCACGGAGTCAGCTAGTTGAGCTCGCACATCTTTCAGTTCTTCGCCCAGTTTGGTGTTCGAATCCTGGAGCTTCTTTTTCTCCTGAACAACTTTTATTAACACACGCTCGCCCGCTGCTAGCAGTTTTTTGGCTCCGTGTTCTTCCCTTCGAGCGGTGTCCAGCTACTCTCGTAGTTGGTCTAACGATCCAATACAAAAACAAACAACCAAATTAGCATTATTAGTGTACAATTATGATTTCTCCATGGAGGGAAACATTACCAGGGGATGCCTTCTTGGATTTCTCCAGTTCGGATTGGCAGCAGACAGCTGGCTCCGACACTTTTCTAGTTCCTGAGTTAACAAGGTGTTCTTCTCCGTAAGCACCTGGTTGTACATTGATCCTTAAATCAGTTGTTTCAACTACTTTAAGTCTCGGGGGCTACTGGCATATGGTTATCATAGTCAGACAAAACAAACTTACCTGCGCATCTTTGAAATGTTGTTTTGTGGCTCTGTTATGCCCATCTCGAGAAGCTTGGATATATGCATCGGCCAAGCTGAAGGCGTTAAATGACTCTTCTGAAAAGCCAGGGTCTTGTAAAACAGCCCTGCGGCGCCGATGATTCATGGCGCTCTCCACTTCCGAGTTGGTAACAGATACATCATCCGATTGCTCGGCTGGAGGACAGTCCGGCGTCACCCCTGCATCAGCCCCCGTCTTCACGAAAGGATTTGAATCCTGGCTGCGGGAAGTATGACCGGCCGGACCCTCGGATATAGTACGGGACACCTTTTTCCTGATACAGGGTAAATGGAAAGGTCACAGTTGGATGTGACTACCAAGGTGCATACTTACAAATTCATACCTCTTTGATGAAGGCTCGGTCGTATCTTCGTTTGCCTTCCTCTTAGAAGGCTTGTCTGGTATGGGGGACGCTCTCTTCGGAGATGCTCTCGGAGCAGCATGGCACGCCGAATGCTTCCCCTTCTAAGCACAAGACAGTGCGGTGGGTAAGGGGGAATGAGGAAACTCTTTTGGATAAGGTATCTTCGGATTACTTACACGTGAAGCAGGAAGGAGGCCGGGGTAAATCAGCGATAATGGGGCATATGTACTGTCGTATCTCATATGATAGAATATTCCATCCTCAAGCTCCACAAATATGTCCGGATCTTCCTCATATCCGGGGTCAAGATCCCGGTTGTGATTCTCCGGCTGAGGGGCAAGGTCATGGATCCCCTCGACAGCCTTTCGCTATTGCTGTTATGAGCAGATAAGATGCTGCCTGTCAAGAATGATTTAGGGACAAGAGTAAAATAGTGAAGCTGAACCTTACCCAGCTGGGAGGGTTATACATGGAAAATCCGTCTCGATATTGGAGACGGGTGAACTCCTCCTTCTCCCCTTTATATAGCTCAGCTGGTATTTTGGCCAGGGCGGCGGGGGTCTTCGGGCCCTTCCGACCATAGCGTGAGGCGTCGTCTTCCCCGTTATAATGCCACATGGGCAGCCCTCTGTATTGGAGTGGTTGGACCCCCCGCATTATAGAGATCACCATTACCTCGACTATTGACAATCCGGACTGGGCAAGCACCTTAATCTTGCCCAGCAGCAGGCTGACCTTCGCACTATCCTCTTCCTCGAGGCTCTGAGGACGCCAGCTATGGCGTTTCTTTAGCGGAGCATTTTTAAACTCGGGGAGGCCCATGCGGACGGGGTCGAGTAGAGCGACGTCGTCGATGTAGAACCATTCGGAAGGCCACTCTTCGTGAGCTTTCTTCGGCATGCCGGACAGGTATCCGGTCCTGGATGCGCCACACTTCGGCTCCTCCCACTTTAAAAATTGACCCACCTTGATTGCGAGGGATGAGGTAGAACAGTCTTCTCCACAAATCGAAATGGGCCTCGCAACCGAGGAATAGTTCGCATAAAGCGACATAACCCGCAATGTGCAGGACGGAGACTGGGGTAAAATTATGCAGCTGGAGGCCATAGTACTCCAGAAGCCCTCAGAGGAATGGGTGAATTGGAAATCCCACGCCCCTCAGCAGATAGGGGACAAAGAACACTCGTTCTCCCGCAGACGGATTGGGGAAATCCTCTGCCTGGGTTTTGCTGTTGAAAGAGGCCAATCCTGCTCGAACAGGGACCAGATCCGCAGGAGGGAGAAATCCCTGCATTTGCGGCTTCACCAATTGGCTGTGAGACACGGAGCACCTCTCCCACTCGCCTCTCTAGGTTGGAACGGGAAGAGGAGCTAGGAATGTTGGCCATGTTGGAATGGTTTTGCTTGGCAGTATCTGAGGATTTTCTCTGTGTGGTGCCGAAAGGATCTGAGATCCAACCTCTTTAAATAGACACTCTTTCTTGCAGAGCTAGGGTGTTATTTGCAAAAAATACCCTGACCGTCCACATTCGCCCGACACGTGGAGGACGAAGTCATAGATGCAAAGAAGCCGAGGGGTGCGGCATTGAATTGAAAGCCGAACACATTACTTGGAAGACGTCGGAGGAGGAACCCGCCTTGCAATGTCGAAGACAGTCTGCGCGCCGAACACCTCGTCATTGAAGCCTGGTTCAGGGGCTACTGAGGGAGTCCTGGACTAAGGGGTCCAGGGTTTTCCCAGTCACGACGTTGTAAAACGACGGCCAGTGAATTGTAATACGACTCACTATAGGGCGAATTCGAGCTCGGTACCCGGGGATCCTCTAGAGTCGACCTGCAGGCATGCAAGCTTGACGACCGAATATGTGGATTCCTTTCTTTGTAACCGACCTTGTGTAACCCTAGATCCTCCCGGTGTCTATATAAACCAGAGGACTTAGTCCGCATAGGGGAGACTCATTATCATAGCCATACAAGCTAGACCTCTTGGGTTTAGCCATTATGATCTCGAGGTAGATCAACTCTTGTAATACTCATATTCATCAATATCAATCAAGCATGACGTAGGGTATTATCTCCATAGAGAGGGCCCAAACCTGGGTAAACGTCGTGTCCCTTGTCTCCTATTACCATCGTCCTTAGACGCACAGTTCGGGACCCCCTACCCAAAATCCGCCGGTTTTGACACCGACAGCGGGCTTATAGCCCACTATTGTACTTGATCCTACAGGTGCTAAGCCTACCACATATGCATAAAGTCTGATGTGGCAAGTTAATTAAGAAGAGAGAGACTAGTTTGGTGACCCCAGGAAGAAACGGTGATAAGGGCGTGTACCTAGATGAAGCAAACTTAGCAACAAAAAACTAAGCACCGATGCGTTGGGGAATTGAGTTGCTAAGCCATTTAATGCCCATAGCACCTCATCTAAGCACCATTTCATTGGAAGAGGTCACTCCTTGGAAAATGCAATAAATACTATGAAGAAAGAGATAGAGAGAAGTAAACAAAAAATACTCTTATAGCCAACCTTATAGCTAACCTTGTTGTATGAGTAGGATAGGATATTCACCCATAGGTCTAGAATCATGCCATGCAACCGTTCGATCTCAGATCCAAGGGCTCTCAGAAGCTCATATCATGGGAGAATGGAAAGCTTCGTATCACCCATAATTTTCCTAATGCTTGACATGACATCGAAAGACATTTAATTGGGCGTCGAGTAGACATGTCATCTAATTGGGCCCCCATAGTACTGTGCATGAATCCATTTATCCACTAGGAAAGCCACTACCCTGCCATTCGCATGCCCCCACCCCACTTGACATTTTTACAATCGATAAACCGCTCCTAGTCGTCCCGTCCTTTCACATTACAGCAGTTCCACTAATCCTAACCCTCCTCCCAAATCCATGGCGTCCCAAATATTCATGATCGGCGGTGAGTACAATGTTAGAACCATCACCGGCGATGAGTTCGACGTGATCTACACCCGTTCTTCCGCAATGGTGAAGGAATGCCTTGCTCTCTTTAAACGCATGTTCGGAAACTCAAATGATGAGTGGGTCGCTGGGCTAGAAGTTGAGTACACCATGGTCCTGGGAAGCGAGAAGAATCGAAAGGAGGCAGAGAAGAAGAAGCCTGCCGTGATCCAGGTTTGCGTGCATGACTTATGCTTGATCTACCACATATGCCATGCCGACATTGAGTGCGAGGAACTTAAGAAGTTCCTCATGGGTGGCCGAGTCAAATTCGTTACTGTAGACTTTAGGAACGACAAGGAAATCCAGGGTCGGATAGGCCTCGTTGTAGGCGACCCCTTCGACCTCCAGAAGGAAGGGCTAGTGCCCACCCGTGATCAGCCTTCAATGCTGACCCTGGCAGGAGCCATGGTTCATCCTTCATACGGTGAACTGAAGAAACCTCCGCACACGTTTCATCGTGCATGGCAGTGGAATGTACTAGATATAGACCACATGCACTACGCTGCAATGGATGGCTACCTTTCTTTCAATATCTACAAGGGTTGGATGAAGAGCAAGAGCCAAGTGTGCGGTTCAAGCAAAGAAGTATCACCCAAGAGGAAGAGGGACAAGGATGAAGTCAAGGACGTGGACAAGGACTCCGAGTAAGGTGGCAGTGGTGTTGCTCATGGTGGTTCTATTGCAGTGTTTACAGGATTAGTTGCTTAGTTTAATTTCTGGTGTGCTAAGTTTTATTTGAGGGGTGTGTTGTGCTGAGCCCCCAGCAGAACTATGTTATGTTTCTTCTCGTTATATTTCGTACATTTCATCTTTTAGTTGGTATAGTACTACCACTCGTTTCTTCACATTATATACGTACAATATATATGGCCAACATCATATAGCCAGCAGTTTAGTTGTCAAAGAATTTCATGGTGCTTAGTTATGTCAAAGAATTCCAGGGTGCTTAGTTTATTTGAGGGGTGTGTTGTGCTGGACACCATTAACTTATCATTGTGAGAATCGGCTAATTTTTGTCATGTAACATGGTCAACGGGTTTGACGTGAAAATACCATTGTCTAATGGCATTTCTGAGCAAACATCTAACTTAATGATGGCATTTTTTAGATATCTAATTGCATTTTTGAGCAGGTATCTCACGGATCGATGGCATTTTTTGAGTAGTTGTAACTTCTAATGGCAAAACTGAGTAGTGATACACAACCAGTGACATAAATAATAAGAACCCAAGAATTAAATAGGTATGCTAATTTATTTATTTCTTTATTTCTTTATACCTTTGTGTGCGAAACATTATACGCTGCCTCCCCCAGATTTTCTTTACAGAGGCAACATAGAACTATATGAGTGCCCTGTTAAATTTTGGAATTATTCCGGGTTTGTTTGGCCTTTTTATACATTAATTGAGTTTCTGGTCATTTAATGTGCATAATTCAAATTTGAACTACAAGCACATGCTCCCGTGCACCAAAGTTGATTGAAAAATCACATGTGTGTCCTCGGGCGGATTTCTAGGTCCCATGCAAGAAATGGGAATGAAATTCAAACATCTGTGCATCGTGGTTCGGCCAAGAACATTGAGAAGCTTGGTTTTAAAATTCTTGTAAATCCAAAACACGCCTGAAAATCATGAAACTTGGCATGGTGTCATGTCATGGTACTACCATGCTGTGGTAATTTTTTTTGCAGAATTGGAACAAGTTTTGGTATAAGTTTCTTGCAAACCAGAGATTCTCTCAAGAAGGCTCGTGGTTCTGAGAGGGAACATGTCACCTTTGTGTGCATAATTCAAATTTTAAATACAAGCACATGCTCTAGTGCACCAAAGCTGGTTAAAAATCACATGTGTGTCCTCGGGTAAATTTCTAGGTCCCATGCCAGAAATGGGAATGAAATTCAAACATCTGGGTGTCATGGCTCGGCTAGAAACATTGAGAAACGTAGTTTTTTAATTCCTGTAAATCCGAAACACGCATGAAAATCATGAAACTTGGCTTGGTGTCATGAAATGGTACCAACATGCTGTGGTAATTTTGCTGTCCAATTTCCGAAGCCGCACACATTAACAATCAACAAAGTCATTTTGGAACAAGTTTTGTCACGTTACAATCGGAAACACAAGTATTATTGAAACTGTGGGCGTTCTATTTACCATTTACGTGCCACCACGCGTCCCCTTTTTTATTAGCTAGGAGGCGCCGTGCAGGGTAGCTATTTGAGTACGGGAGGCGTGCGATCAGACCCCTGCGCGTGCTTATCAGGAGGAGAGCCCTTTGACCTCCATCTGTCGTCCACCTCCACTACAAAAAAAGACACATCCGTGACATTTTGGGCCGAACGAATTTTTTTTCTGTCATACATATGACACTTCTATGACGATAATTGTGACAAAACCCAGTATCATCATAGATGTGGTGGGCTCCTACTTCTATGACAAAAAATCATGACAGAAAATGGGCTTTTCGTCCTGGGCGGGCCGGAGACGCAGCTGCATGACATTCTTTGAGCCGTCCATGACGGAAAAAACCGTGGTAGAAGCGAAGGGGAGGAAAATTTCGGGGAGTTCCCGGTTACGGTGGGAGGCCGGGGGCCGAGCGATGCACGTTTCTCTCGTACACGTACGCGCGTGTATGCGAGGCGTTGGCTCCAACTGAACCCGAGCGAGGCATTGGGCTCTAACTGAACCCGAGCGATTGCACTGCAGGCTACACATTACTGAACCCGAGCGATCGATTGATGGATGTTAACTGAACCAGATCGAGCGATTCCTTCGCTACTGCTGCTAACTGAAGCCGATCGATGCTGCCTCTGGATGGATAGTGAGCGTTGCCGGGGGGTCGGATGAACAGTTCCCGGTGGGGGTGGATGAACAGGACCCCGTGGTGTTGCCTCTGGATGAACAGGACCCCAATCGATCGAGCCGGTTGGAGCTGGATGAACAGGACCCCCTGGAGGGCTGGATGAACAGGACCACCCCGTGGAGGGCAGGATGAACAGTAGACGGTGGAGGGCAGGATGAACAGTAGCCCGTGGAGGGGTGGTTGAATAGGAGCCCGTGGAGAGGGCTGGTTGAACAGTAGTCGGTGGAGTAGCGCGCGGTGGAGGCTGGACGAACAGGAGCCCGTGGATGAACAGTCGTAGGTGTAGGCTGGAGGAGGTCGACGGTGGATGAACAATAGCTCGTGGAGGCTGGAGGGGGTCGACGGTGGAGATGAACATTATCCCGTGGAGTCTTGTTTTGCGGTACGCCACACCCCTCCCGATGAATAGGACCCCCGTTTCGACCGTAGCGCTCCAACACAAGTCTGTTTCGTCCGTTTTGCGGTACGCCACATCCCTCCCAATCAACAGGACCCCCGTTTCGACCGTAGGAGGTCCGTTTCCTCCGTTTTGCGGTACGCCAGACCCCTCCCGATGAACAGGATCCCGTTTCGAACATGGCCGGTCATACACAAGGCCGTTTCCTCCGTTCTGCGGTAGGCCAGGCCTCGTTTCCATCGCCTGTTCCGTCCAAGCCCTCCCGATGAACTCGGCACATTCCGTTGCCTCCCCATGAACACGACGCATTCCGTTGCCTCCCCATGAACACAACGACGACGCTGTTTCTCCGTTCCGACCCAGCCATGTACACGAGCCCTGGCCGTACGTATGCGCGAATAGGCGTTCGAGACCCCGCCCGTATGTACACATACGTGGCCGTATTTTCTTTCTTGCACCCTGGCCGCTGTACGTACGTGTACATGCTACGTGCACGCCTCTACTACGACACGTGCGCGCCTCTACATCGACCAGTATATATGTACATAGACATTCGCGACCTGAATGACAATGCTACGTATGCTTCGACCAGGTGGGTCCCGATTGTCAGGCACTTCCTTGCGTGCGAAGATGTAGCTGGTGGGTCCCAGCAGTCAGGGGTGAATCGTTTTTTTGTCCGGACGCACTTCCTTGCGTGCGAAGGTGTAGCTGGTGGGTCCCAGCAGTCAGGGGGGAAACGTTTTTTTTCGCGAAATACGGTGGCCCGTCTGGTGGGTCCCCACTGTCAGGTGGAGGAATAATTATTTTGCACGTAATAAGGAGCACTTCCTTGCTGCGGCCGTGGACCCAGCTGTCAGCGTCTCCATGCACAGTACTCTTCCGATGAAAGTCGGTCGTTGACCACATTGACCACACCGCGCTGAGAGCACCACGGCGGTGGACGACTGCGAGTCCTAGGAAGGGGACGACGCGGAGCCGGGGAAGACGCGGCAGTGGATGCCCAGGCGTAGAGGAGTACGAGGGTTCACTGGTTCGCTGCGGTGTGAGGCTGCCGTCGCCGCAGAATAATAGGGGGTGTGGGTGAGTAGATGGATGGCCTGGCTAGCGGTGGGAGTAGTAGGGGGTGGTGAGGCCTCCGCCGCATCGCAGCCGGCCACTGGAGGCAGGAGCACGAGGCACGACCGGCGCTGGTTTGGGTGGCTGGAGCAAGAAGACCAGAGGTTAAAGAAGCACTATGGCCATTGGATGGACATCGTACGGTCACTGGAGCTAGAATCGTGCATATTGACTAAGTTGACAAAGCCCTTCGTCCCCATCAACTTAGTAGGCCCACAAGTCAGCCTCTCACCAAGGTGGGTCCCAGCTAGTAGGGGGGTATTCATTTTTTGTGCATAATAAGGAGGCACTTCTGGTGGGTCCGAGCTGACAGCAGGGGGAACGTTTTTTTCGCCAAATACGGTGGCCCGTCGGGTGGGTCCCAACAGTCAAGGGTAAACGTTTTTTTCGTGATATAATGGTGGGTGTCTGGTGGGTCCCTGCTGTGAGGTGGAGGAATAATTATTTTCCGCGTAATAAGGAGGCACTTCCTTGCGGCTGCCGTGGACCCAGCTGTCAGCCTCTCCACGTACAGTATTCTTCCGATGGAATTCGGTTGTTGACCACATTGACCATGCCGCGCCGACAGCACCACGGCGGTGGACGACGGCAAGGCCTGGGAAGGGGACTACGCGGAGCTGGGGAAGACGCGGTAGTGGATGCCCACGCGGAGAGGAGTACGAGGGTTCACTGATTCGGCTGTGCTGCCATCGCCGCAGAATAACAGGGGGTGTGGGTGAGTGGAGTGGAGAGATGGCCTGGCCAGCGGTGGGAGTAGTATGGGGGCGGTGAGGCCTCCGCGGCAGCACAGCCGGCCATGGGAGGCAGGAGCAGGCGGCATGACCGGCGCTGCTTTGGGCGGCTGGAGCAAGAAGACCAGAGGTTGAAGAAGCACTACGGCCGTTGGATGGACATCGTACGGTCAGTCGAGCTAGAATCGTGCATATTGACTAAGTTGACAAAGCCCTTCGTCCCCATCAACTTAGTAGGCCCACTATACTGGGTCCCAGCTAGCAGGGGGAGTATTCATTTTTTGTGCATAATAAGGAGGCACTTCCTTGCGTGCGAAGATATAGCTGGTGGGTCCGAGCTGTCAGCGGCGGTAATGTTTTTTTCGTGAAATACAGAGGCTGTTTCGGTGGGTCCCAGATGTCAGGTGGAGGAAATCATTATTTTGCGCGTAATAAGGAGGCATTTCCTTGCGTGCTGCCGTGGACCCAACTGTCAGCCTCTCCACGAACAGTCCACTTCAGATGCATGTCGGTCGTTGACCACGCTGACCACGCCACGTCGAGAGCACCAGGGCGGTGGACGACGGCGAGGCCTAGGAAGGTAATGACACGGAGGCAGGGAAGACTCGGCCATTGTTTTTGTTTCCCATGCGGAGGGGAGTACGACTGTACGAGGGTTTACTGGTTCGTCTGCCGTCGCCAGAGAATAACAGCAGGTGTGGGTGAGTAGAGGGATGGCTAGGCCAGCGATGGGAGTACGATGGGGCGGTGAGGCCTGCACGGCAGCACAGCTAGCCACGGGGAGGAGGGAGCAGGCAGTCCCGCCGGCGCTTGTTTGAGCGGCTGGAGCAGGAAGAGCAGAGATTGAAAAAGCACGACGGCCGTTGGATGGACTTCCAACAGTATACAGGCCATCTGTGGAAAGCCTCAAATCTGTGGAAAACAGCATACAGCCCATCTGCTATTATTTCAAATAATTTACAGCCCATTTGCTAATTCTTACGGGTTTTTTGGAGCCCATATTCTTTATGTTAGCATTACAGCCCATATTGTGGCCACGGTTAAAAAATTATACGAAATTTTGCATATGTCGGTGCGGTCTGAACTGTTTTCAATCCTGAAATTTCGAGTCACATTCAGACTGATTTTAAAAATAAATGTATATCAATATAAAATCCAATAAATTGTCCGTGCATAAAAATAAATGCAATTTAAAATCTCGAAATGAAAAAAAAAGATATTTGAAAATAATTGCCGGTTTGATGTGTTTTAAAAATGTACAACCCATTTCTCATTACTGATAGGCCATTTTCTCGGCCAGCCGAATGAAGCTCTCCTCGTCTTGAAAGATTTGCAGCCCAACAGGCCTGATAAAGCGACTTACTTGACAAATCACAAAAGAACTGGGCTAGCCATTTTCAGAAAGAAAAAAAAACTACTGGGCTGGTCTGTGGTAAACATAAAAGAAAAGGCTATCTAGACAGGCCAGAGTGTCCCGCACAGCCCAGTTGACACCCTGCTTCCGTCTCAAAAACAAATTTGATAAATGCCACTCCAATTATGGCGATTCATAAAAATGCCACTGCAATTTCCAAACTTTGAAAAATGCCACTGCAATTTTTGCAAACTTTGAAAAACGCCACTGCAGTTTGCAAAATTTGAAAAATGCCACTCCAGACTTCAAAAAATGCCACTAGAAATGGCACGAAATGGCATTTTTCAAAGTTTGGAAATTGCAGTGGCATTTCTCGGATACACCAGATTTGGAGTGACATTTATCAAATTAACCCAAAACAAAAATAAATGGGCGAGCTGCTGGGTCCCTGGTGTCAGCCGCTCGTTGTGCAATTCTCTCGTTTATTGACTACGTTGACAATGGCATGGGACCCAGATGTCAGAAATCCACTAGGAGGAGCCATTTTTTATTGGCTTGAAATACGGAGGCACTTGCTTGCGTACTGCCATGACCTTGGCAGGTCCCTGCTGTCATCCTCTCCACGTACAATCATCTCCTGATTGTGTACGCGTCAACTTGCTAGGCCCACAAGTCAGCCTCTAAACCGTGGAGGACAAATACAACCCATTTAAAAAATAACAGCCCATTCCATACGTTCAAATGGAAAGTTCAACATTCAGACCAAAGTAACAGGTCTGATCCACATATAGAGTACTGAACTTCCACGTTGACAACCATCATAGCCAAGTTAACTATCTACTCCCACTAACACTCTAGTAGCATACAAGTACTAACTTACTCTTAGCTAACGAGACGATGCCGGCCGCTATCTGCTGTCCATGCTAAACGCCGGCACCGGCGTCCTCCTCCTCCGCCGCGTTGGCCCTTTCCATGCTGGCGTGGTCCACCGAAGCTTCGGCTTCCAAGCGGGAAACCCACTTGACGAGCTGGTAGTAAAAATCGGCGTCGCTAACGCGTGCGTGCCCGACAGCCTCCAGGGCTATTTGCCGGGCACCGGCCTCCACATAGTCGGCCTAGTTGCGGGCACTCTACTCGCGACTCAGAGCGTCGGTGCGCTGCTGCTCCATGTCCCGCTGGCGGCGCAAATCGGCGATACGCTGCTCCTCCGCCAGGCGGTCACGCTCCAACAACTCCTGCTCCTCCGCCATGCGGTCGTGCTCCAATAACTCCTCGATCTCCGCATTGCCATCTAAAGACAGATAGAATGCCTCCTCCCTCCGTCTGCCTTTCGGTGAAAACCTGAACACTAGTTCCGGCGATGACCGCCTCCGGTGTCGCCTACCGCGGACGGGCGGGGACATGGTGGACTTGGCGAGCGACGTCGGGCCGGTGGGGGCTTATGAGGATATGGCGAGTTGGGTCACGGTGGCACCTGAGAAGGCCGGGAAACAGTACTTATAGGCGGAAGGTAGCGCGACGGTCATCGGAATTCAATGCATAATGGCTTAGCGCGCCAGCTTGCCGTGGAAAACTAGAGAAACTGAAATTATGACTGTGCCGTCCCGTCCCCTCTGGGTCGCACGCCAGCATGGCGGTCAAACGAGTACACTCGAATCATCTCCCTCCTTGTCAATAATGATTCCACGGATTTAAAGCATATCTTTTTTCGCATCAGTTAGCTGCCTTAATTACGGCCGGCTGCATGCAGGCACTCAAAATCGCTCGCAGGCAGTACGCGAAGCAGCATGCAACGAGTCACAGCCGAGGGCACTCATGCAGCCACTTAAATCGCTGGAATTAATCAGGCTTAAACTTCTGCATGTCGTTAATTATTGCCACGCCTTGGTCTTGCTGCTTTGCTCACGGGACTAATAAATCCCAGACGGAGGAAGTACCTTGGTTGGTGAGAGGTTTGAATTAAGCCCTGCAAACCGGAAAGGAGGTACTCCCTCCATTTTTATTTAGTTCGCATATTAGCTTTGGTCAAAGTCAAGCTTTACAAACTTTGACCAAGTTTATATACAAAAATATTAAGATATACAATAACAAATCAACAACAAAAATATTAAGATATACAATAACAGATCATATACAAATATGTAGCTCCAAAAGTAGAGATCTAGAAAAAACATATGCTCTTCCTACTAACATGGATGCTTCTCTTGGCCAACATTCAGTACAGACTGAAAGACAAATTTGTTTGTGAAGTCTACAATTCCTCTTGCAAACGTAAGTGGTTTCACCAACAGCTGGAACCATGAGAATGAACCACACATGATGGAGGAACATCCACTGCAATATGATTTGGTCTTCTCTCGATCACACCGCGAGACTATTTTCGGAATACAAACTTTAACTTAGGCAAAATGATGCCCATTGTATAATCAGACCAAAGCAATGAAGCACCTAGTGTTGGCCAATAAATATTACAATACTACTTTTCTGCAGTCCATGAACTAACTATCCAATCTTTCTGTGTCTATTTTCAAATGGCACTGCATGCACTTTGTTTGTTTGCCAAATAGCAACGGGCAGACATCTCTATCTACACAAATATCAAGCAGCTAGTAAACATATACCACACCTTGTATTTTCAGTTTAAACATGTCTCTTCCGCTTAGCATCTGTCATGTTCTGCACTGGACAATTTGATACAGTTATGTTTTGCCCTGGACAATTTCATACTGAATTGATTTGCTAGTTCAGAGCAGAAATATAGCGCCTATTCTTCATCAGACCAAGGATATCCATGTTCGCAGTGATGGAAGAGGTGAAATCAATACAACCGAAATTGAGCATCCAATCATTGAATCCTGTCCTGCACCTCCAATGTAGGTCCACCCTGCCAATAAATTCATATGCAAACCACTAGTATTACTATCTAATGACAGTACAAAAAGAGTAGCAAGATAGTAGCAAACCATGTAGCTTCGTAATGAACTACTCATAGTGCCACCAATTGGATATAAAGGTTTGGAAAAAACATGCTCCTAATGTTGAACCAGTTGGACTTTTTGTGCAGTTCCACTAAAATCGAGCATCCCTGTTTGCATAGATATTGAAAGTGTGATTACTCTAAAAGTGGCACTAGTTGAAGCATAGACTCACAAATATAAGCATTCCAATTTCATAATGGGAAAAGGTAGCAAGACTGTTTCTAACCACCTGTTTGAAGGAATAAATAAAGCAACAGCGGCTGATGTCAGGAAGGCATACATAGTTTTTTTCGAAAAACTGAGCCATTCCTGACCTTTCCTCTTCTTTTAAGCAAATTTTGTGCAGTTCTACTAAAATAAAATGCCATCACCACCTTGACAATTCAGTGACACTATAGAAAAGGAAATGACTTAACATTACATCATGATGTTAGGTATGTAGTCGATAGGCATTAGAGACAAACATACAGACCTCCTCCGATAACATAATGAACATTAATTTTAACAAAGGTGTGACTAGCTTTACCGGGATAATTTGAGTGAAGTCTACACCCTTTGTTCCTTAATATAAGACATTTTCGTGGTTCAATTTAAAGTACCCAAACGTCTAGTATTTAGAAAAACAGGTAGTAGTTTTCTTGAGCACATATCTGAGAAAGCTTGCCACACTTTATTTATGTCCATACGCTAATGCAACACCATTCGAATACTACAAATATCCACTAATCCAGTGGCTAGTGCAACAGTAGAGTAGTTAGTTCATTACAGGGTACAGTACAATGGTTTTACTGAACAGATTTCAATAAACTCTAGCACTGGAAGGTTTCTATAAGAATTAACAATACAAAATGTAAAGGTAACAAGTTTCAGCATTGGTATACTAGCTCTGCATGAGCATTAAACCAAATACAAAAGTCTGAAGGTAACTAGCATTATTAACTAATGACAGTATAAAAAAATTGCAAACCATGTACCTCCAAGGTAAATATCATTTCGAACTCGGGGGGACCTTAAAAATTGCTATCCCAATCTTCATAATCGATCAAACATAAAAACTTGATCGAACGAATCAAGAAAACAGCCGGAGGAGGAGGTGCCCACTCTTGACCTTTCCTCTTGTCTTCATAATTGTCTATGCAGTTTAACCAAAATAAAATGACATTAGCGCCTTGGCATTTTGGTGACACTATACAAAAAAATTAACTTATCTCATGAAAGTGAGGTATGTAATCTATAAGCATTAATAGTGCAAAAATCTGAAGGTAGTAACAAGTTTCATCGTTGGTATACTGGTTGTGCAACAACATTAGAATGCCTTAGACTGCTGGCATTGCTTAAATTTATCGGTGGCATTAGACTGAGAGTGGCATTAGTTAAATGTGGCATCACTTTTGTAGTAGCATTGCTTGACTTGACTGTTGGCGTTATACTAACAACAAAAAAAGTGGCAATAAGAGCATGGGAGGCCCATTCGGACAGTGGGCGCACCAGTACGATGTACCTCCACGGACGCAGAGTGGTGAGGGAGGTATGGTTTCCCAGAGCAGCAAATATCCATGCAGCATATGTGGATTACGTCCCATTTTTGCTCTCTTTATCCACCATTTTCCTATGCGAGGACAACAAACCGATCGACCTGGTCATTCTCTATTGCGTTGTCATGCCTTTCTACCCTTCTTCAACCAAGAGACACGAGACTCGTTCCTTAGCTACTGTTTTTCCCCTTTTCAACCTAGACGCAGGTTCGATGCCTACTCTCTTGGACAATACAGTCTCCCTTCCTTTCCTTATTCAACCCAGACATGGATTAGTCTGCATGAAGTAGGGTTTCCTTGAATAGTGCAAATTATGATTTTCTTCTGCGTGGCCAGCAGAGCAGAGGATAGCAAATTGGGAAGATGGTGGAGTGGAAAAAGATCCACATGCAACGACGTGGCAGATGGGGCAATAGAACAAGGTTATGGTTCGAAAAGAGGTAGCATACCTGAGGGTCAGCGGGAAGTGGCTTCGCTCGTGGTCGTCATCCTCCGCACACACTACGGCAGCGAGCTTGGGGACAGAGGCCATCCCGCGCGGGCGCTAGGTCTGAGAGGACGGCCTTGTCATCAGTGCATGACCTCGCTCGCCGACGACGAGTGCATCAATGCTGCACGTCCTTTTCTTCCCCGGCGGATCTGTGACCACCGGTGAGGAGGGAGAGAGGGGCTGTCTTTTTTAGATCTGGAGAGAGGGTGGTAGTGTGAGAAGCAAGTGGGCAGCCCTTAGCAAGAAAGCGCTCAAGCTCCAGCCTATATATCTTTTTTATACTACTAGTACTGGAGGTGGAGTAGTGGTAGAGTAGTTTATATTTTCTCTGCGTACAGTACCTGTTAGTCATGCTTCAAAACTGATCGGCATGCCATTAAAAAAATAAAGGTCGATAACTAATGCGGCACCTCGGGCCAACGCGGCCAGATTGCATTTTACACGAGAAATTACACACCATGTTTCGTTGACATGTGGTCTCGTTCCAACATATCAGTGAGACGACGGCGAGTAGTAGGAGTATTTCCGAACGGACGTGTAGGCCGGGGCGCCTCTTCGTGAACCGTGGCAAACTCGCAACCATCCACTGACTCTTCGCCTTTCCCTCTCGATTTGGAACTGCTGTCGTGCTCTTCCTCCCCCTCCTCCATTTTCCTTCAGCCCTTCACCCTTTCTTCTGCCATTGTTCGATTGTCTTCTCCATGGAGGGAACAGGCCGGAAACGACCCCGTTATTCTTGCCCTGATCTGAAAGATGACGTGGTGGAGGAACTCAATGATCGGTGTGACGTCATCACCTCGGCTAGGATGGCAGGTTCGTTCAAGCCCATTCTCGACTCAACTAATAACATCATTACAAAGAACCCAAGAGGCAAGGAGCGTTTTGATCTCCCCTATCTTCTTCGCCGTGACCCTGATGATGACTGGTGCCGGCACGACGGAGGCCTCGCCCTGTGCAAGTTGATGCCGCTTGATAATGATACGTATGATGTTAAGATGCCATCTCTTGAGGGCAAGGCTTGGGAGGGCGCAAATGGAGATTGGGTTTTTTCATTGGGTCCAACTGCAAGTGGGAACTTGTGAATGTGTACACTCATCACCGGGTTCCACTTCCAAAAATCTCAGCACACTGCCCAGAGGTTGAGCACACCAGTAATGTACGCACGTTCAAATACGATCATGGTGACCGTCTTCTACGGAAGATAGCAATTTGTCGAGTTCCCAACCGCTCTTGGAATTACAACAACTATCAAGTTGTTGCTATCTTCGACAAGATTGTTGCCATCCTTCATGGTTCGACTCGATGGATATTGCTCAAAAATCAGTTTCTGTACACGGATGAGTACTGTGATGCAATTCAATACGAGGACCTTGTGTTTGCTGCCACCACTCGTGGCACTGTTTTTGCATGGCATCCTAGTAGTTTCGGTACGTTTATCTTCCACCATAATTATAATTGTTTCATCCATAGGCATGCGGGTTAGCAAGTTTCCCTTTACTAATTAACCTTCTTCTTGTGTTTACAAGGTCCTGTGAACATCCCACCACCTATACTTGAAAATTTTTATAACCAAGGGGGAGATGCTGATGGTGATGATCACGAGCAGCGCCCATATACTCTGTGGCACCTAGCAACTAATTCTGATGGATCACCTCTTCTTGTGTGTATACAGCCCACTGATGATGTTACTGCTAAGGAAGCAGGTGTCTCCCATGGTCGCACTCTCCGGACCTATTCCAACACCCGTTGCATGGTATTCGGGATCGATACTAGTGTGCTAGCGCCAACTCCTTCTCCCTGGCACATAATTGATAGTCTTGGAGAAAACTCGCTCTTCCTTGGACAAAACTATCCGATGATGGTGAAAGGCGATCCAACTGTTGTTGACACATTTATGAGAAGCAATTGTGTCTATACCTCGGACATTTGGGTGGTTCCCTACCCTGGTACAGATATAGTAGGCCGCTTTAGCCTGGATGATCGGTCCTGCGTTGGTCTCCAGATGGACAACGGATGGCCCGTCCCAGAGAATCACTTGTGGTTCAAAGCAAGCGTTTCCAATGCCGTGGAATGGTTGAGTTGAAGTTCATTTCATGGCTTGTTATTTGTTGTGTGGTGAAAACTTAAGTATTTATAATGTATCCTCGTTGTCGATGTGGGTTGATGACCTGTTGTATGTAATAAAATGATATGCGTGTGATAAACTTACTAAATTTATGAATGGCTTTCGAGTCGCTTCTCTGAGTGAGTGGTGCGACGAGGAAAAAAATATTTTCCGAATACATAATTGTACGTGCATTGCAACAGGTTATCGGATGAGGCCAATCAACAATAGTAGTACACTATTTGTACTAGCTTCAAATGCTTCGCGCGTCGGGCGGGTGTTTTTAATGTAGCCATATGTTAATGTGTTCGCTTTACGTAACCAGCACCTTGAATCCTCGATACTAGTACTATATAGTAGGAGTAAGTAGTAGGGAGTAGTAGGGTGGCATGGGCCAGAACAAGCATTCGCGTCCAGGAGTACGGCACACGCCACCACCATGACATCCATCTGACACCATATTATTTCTTGGAGTCCGTGCTAGAGCAATCTCTTCAACCTCGTCGTTTCTCTAACTTCAGCCATCGCACGGCGGGCGAGGTGGGGGTTTGCCGATAGTCGGTTTCCTTAACTGCGGTCCCACTTGTAAGGCCAACTCCAACGCACGACCCCAAACGCACCTCCATTTTGCACGGACTCCAACGATAATTTTGACTAGAAAAGCAAGACCAAAGAAAACAAGAACCACAAGAATACATTTTACTACTCCTGTAAGTTGGATTAGTGCCTTCTCGATGCATTCATTGTTGATCTGCGGAGGCTTGATCTTGCGTCTATGCTAGCTAAAAGTGATAGAACATCTACTAAATTGTGTTCTATCAATATATCGATGTACTCTTCTTCCCAATACAAAAACTTGCATCCATTCTACTCCCTCCGTTGCACAATACATGCCTTCTATTTGTCAAAATATATATGTATCTAGACATGTCTTAGTATATAGGTACATCCACTTTTGGACAAATGGAAGTCAAGTATTTTGGAACGGAGGGAGTACACAATAAAATTTTGAAGTTAGCACAACTAGTCTAATCCGAGAGCAGAACCGAAGATTTGGTCGGGTTCTTCCTCCTTTTGCCGACACGTGGGACATCCAGCATCCAGGTCGTGTCATGAAAGAAAATAGAGTGGTAGTTGAAGCCACAAGATGTGCATCTTGGGTTAAACTATAAATAGAATCTTACTAGTCTTGAGTAACTCCAAAAGCGGCTACCGAAGATCTTTATTGTATTTGTTTTTCATCACCAGCACATCTAGATGAAAGATGTGCAGGTTCAGTGGGTCCTCTTGCGTTTTCACTAACATGTGGGGCCGCATGTGAGCAAACAGACGATGGGCTCCGCGCGTCTGCTGGCTGGCTGAGACGAGAGATAGAGGAGGGCTGAGCACGGGCTGTAGGAAATTTGTTCTACGTACCTCGATATACGCTCCATATAGTGGGGTGGCATGGGCCATAACTCAGTAGCATTCACGTCTAGCAGTACAACACACGCCACCCACACGAGTCCCATCCGACACCAATTTTCTTGGAGTCCGTGCTACAGCCATCTCTTCTCCCTCCTGTTTTCTCAGCCATCGCGCGGTGGGTGGGGTGGGGGTTTGCCGATAGTCGGTTTTCTCAACTGCGGTCCCACTTGTAAGTGAAAATGCAACACCGCACGCATTCCCGCTTGAGCGGCGTGCCGGACCAACCGTGTGGGGGTGCGACGCGAACACGGCAGGCTTTTCCTTTTGAACTCATAACTTGTAAAATTTGGTTCTGCTCCATGGCGCGACCGATAGATAGAAAATAACGATTTTGCCTAGAGTAATGAGAAGTTTGGTTCTGGCGCCATTCATGCATGGAGTACGTACGAAAATTATGAAGTTGATGTGAAAGGTAAGATAATTACTGTAGTATGATATACTACTACACGGATTTGACGGAAAGATAAAAATACATACGGATCCATCAACGTTCAATGACATCCTCATGCCCTAGTGCGCCGGGTCACCAACCGACATGTGAGGAGCAGCGGCGTTGGCGCCGAGCTCAACGTGCTTCTGAACAGTGCCGTCCAAGGTTGCCCTGCGCTCCAAGAAGGCCAACGTCATATCGTTCTCCTCTTGCATGTAGTAGTCCTTGTGGACGATTTGCGCGTAGACGTGGGTGATTATGTCGATGGTGTCTTGCTGCGCCAGGCGCTGCGCGGCGAGTGCGACCTCGAGGTGGACATTCTCCGGCGCGACGGCGGGCAGTCGCAGGGCCACCAGTGCGTCGAAGAGGTTGTTACCATAGTGGCCGTTGAGGTTGGCAGGCATCGCAGAGCCTGGGCGCGTTGGCTGGAGGCTTACGTCAAAGTCGTCTGCAAGCTTCTTGACGACGGTGAACTTGTCAAGGAAACCGACGAGGACCTCGTCGAACAAGGAGACGAAGCTGTCGTCCAAGCGGCGCCTCGCCCTGGCGGCCTCAAGCAATACTACCTGGAGACGTTCCTCGGTGCCGGGCCGCAGGCCGGTGTCGTGGACCATCTGGCACAGCCGGCTGATGCTCGCGCTCATTGCCTCCATGAGTCTAGCGTAGCTTCTAGTCAACTGATCTTGCGATTCGAGTGATCACTCAGCCCTTGGTTAGCGTGCGTAGGTGCGTAGGATTTCGTAGTACTCCTCGGCCCTCTACTACACCTTCCTTTGGCTGTATGATAGGTGGGCCAGCCACCCCCTGGGGCCACGTGTCATTCACCCAAAGGCAGTTGCCGTAAGTCAATGAAGCTGCGTCCCCCTACATGTCGGTGCAATATAGTCATCTCACCGGAACTCTAGTTGGGGCCAAACGAGAGAAGTTTGATATTTACTGGTTTATTGGTCCCCTTTGCATTTTGCGCCAAGTTTTGACCTTTGATTTAACTATTAAATGTTAATGCATGTAAACAAAAATGTTGTGTAAGTCACCTTACGAAAACCAAATAATCCCAAAATACTTAGGGACGGTGCATTAACTCCCTCCTTGTTTCTTATTTTGTGACATATCAACCAATGAGAGATGTGGGTCGTGCATGCTTTCAATGACTTGAGACTACCAAACATGACATGCAGTGTTTAGTTCATTGCATGTAATCCTATTAGTACTTTAGTTAGGAGTAGCAAAAAAACATTAAGTTCTCTCGCCGATAGGAATAAAACACCATGTATTTATTTATAGAGGGAGTAGTACATTTTTGGTGACATGCATTACTAGATATTCCTAGTCAAATACTAAAATCCAGATGGACGTGGTAGTACTCCAAATCCAGACGGTGGTGCTATTAGTACTACTAGTAGTACTACCAATGTAGTAGTAGGAGTACTAGCACTGTACTATCCGTTGGTCAAATTATTACGTGTTGCTCCTCACAGTGAAGTGACAAGACCCTGCGTCGGAGATGACACCTGAGTATAGGCGCCGTGTTCAGCATACCATAGTCAGCCTCACCATCTGCAGTCACTATCATCATGGTTGTAGAGCCAGCCTTCTTACAACTAGCCCTGTTCGACATAATTTCCCGTGCGTAGATGCCCGTGCATTGCACGGAACACCAAGATTGGGGGTGGACGGCTCCGGCATCGGCCATCGCGCCATATTTTTCCACGGCCTTCTACTCCTAGATGTGTACACGTGTGCTGGTGTGTGTTGTGTGCTGGGTATGCGCGAGTGCGTCCTTCTGTGCATGCCGCCGCGCAGTGGTGAATTCTGCGTGAGTGCGTCCTTCGCGCGCAAGAAGTTTGTCCTCAATGCGCCCTCAATTTACTAGCATGCGGGGTGCTACCCCGAGTGGTTTCAACTTTGTTTACTTCACCGCGTGTCAGATGGGCCTCTAGTTTATTATTTTCACCCACTACCACATGGGCCAGCACACGAAGATACAGAACACGAGCTGACAAGGCAACATGTGGATTGGTTGACCGGTCAACTAAACAATATACGAAGCTATATGCTGACACAGTGAGCGTATAATCTGTCGGTATAGAGAGTTCGAGTGAGAGGGGAGGCCCATGAGAGATAGTAGAGAGAGAGAAAGAGCTACTCCCTCCGTTCGATAATGTAGTTCCAACATTTTTTTAAGTCAAACTTTTGAAACTTTGACCAAGTTTATAAAGAAATTACTTATATCTACAAGATCAAAGATAAATGATAGTATGAAGTAAGTACATGTTGTGATGAATCTAATGATCGTTCCAGATGTAAATGTTTTTCTCCACATATACCTGGTCAAATGTTTCTGAGGTTTGACTTTTCAAAACATCCATATGCTTATGGACATGACAGAGTCCCTAACAAGAGAGAGAGAGAGAGTGAGTGAAAAAAGTGTGTGTGCGTGTGTGAAAGAGACATGGACATCACACGATAAAAGTAGAGAAAAAGCGTGTGTGTCTTATGCAAACATATCACACATGCATCTTCGACAACGGAGGCAAGGTGAGGAGATAGTGTGTGTTTGTTTGGAACCGAGAGAGCAAGACCCCTAAGCTAGCACGTAGCCAAGAGGGGTCTGACAAACAAGGGAGAGAGGTCGAGAGAGACATACGGAGAAAATGCAGACATGGGGAGGAGAGAGTGTATGTTTGTCACAGAGAGATCCCCTGGAGATCGTGATGGGACTACATGGGTGGGAGATCGAGTGACAAGGTGTGTGCATGATAGAAGATGCCCCGAGAGATATCGAGATAGACGTATGTATGGAAGGAGACAATACGTGTGTTCCTGTTGGCTATTAAGAGATAATCATACTTAGGAGGGGGAGTGCTTGCGCCTATGATGGATTGAGGGATTATGGTACTTAGGGGGGGTGCATGTCACATTGAGAGAGAACAAGGGCGGAGAGTGTTGGATAGGTCTATATGTATAGCGCGAGCGAGACATGTCTATGTGTCAACCAGGGAGATATAAGGCCAGTTTAGCTTGCGTCCTGAGCATCTTTTGCCTGGCCTGGGGTTGTGGCTGGATTTCATGCACGCTTGTTTGGTTGCTACCCTGTGAAAAAGAAAGCCCGCCTGGCCTGGGTTCCCTTGCACTTTAATTAGCCTGGCTGAACTCCAGACACTGCAAGTAGCCTGGCCTAGGCGACCGATTTCGAATGCCTGGTCATGCCTGGTCGTGTGGCCACGAGGCTAACAGCAACATGGATGGATATTAGCATTAAATAATTGATGCATGGATTGATTGATGGGACGTTGATGCTTTGCCTGGCCCAAGCAGGAACCAAACGCTTCAGCACCACACAAGCCTGGCCAGGCAGAAATATTTTACATCTCACGTCCACACCAGGCAGTACCGGCCATCAAGGCATGAGGGTCAGGTCACGAACCAAACTGACCAATAAAGTTTGAGAGAGATTCAGGAGCCCCGATAAGGATGAGTGGTGCATCAGATAGCTGAGAGGGGGAAAGAGATATTCCATCCGCTCGATAATGCAGTGCATGTAATTTTTTTAGAAGTCAAAAACTATGGAAACTTTGAT